>NW_026937520.1:0-10000 GCF_032062105.1 Saccostrea cuccullata | reverse complement strand
ACTTCACCAGTTGACAAATATTTTTTCCAAATAAATTTAATGGTAGACTTTGGTATTCATAATAAATTCACAATTAATGATGCTTTTTGCCCCTCTTTTTTTCATTTCCACAATTAATTTTTTGACATCATTTGATATTTCTGTAGATTTCATACCCATCGTAAACCCTGTGTGTGTTTACATAAAATCCATTAAGACAGCAGACGATAAAAATACTTGCATATAATGTCACTTCCGATGTGAAGACAACTCATAGCGCTGTACCTTAACACATTTTTATCGTCAAGTGTTATCCCTTTGGTAGAAGGTCTAGGATGGTGTACATAGCAATGCATAACGCAATCTAATTAAAATTAGATGTTAGATCTGCTCGCAAACTCGCTACACTAACAATTCTGAATTTTATGGCCCCAGGGTCAGGGGTTCAGGGGTTCTGGTAATAGGGTGGGGCCCTATTGGTTATATAGTGAAAATACAATAATTCTTTGAAAAATCTTCTTCTCTGCACCTGGGTATTAAATAAACTAACTAATTACATAGTTATGATGAACAAGAATGCCCCTTCCAAAATTGTGAATTTTATGGCCCCAGGGTCAGGGGTTTTGGTATTAGGGAAGGGCTCAATCGATTATAAAGTGAAAATACATTAATTCTTTAAACATCTTCTTCTCTGCTCCTGGGTATTAAACAAACTAACTTAGTATATAGTTATAATGAGCAAGAATTCCTCTTCCAAATATGTGAATTTTATGGCCAATGGGTCAGGGGTTCTGTTTGTTAGGGTGGGGCTCTATTGATTTTATGGAGAAAATACATTAATTCTTTGGAAATCTTCTTCTCTGCTCGTGGATATTTAACAAACTAAGTAAGTATATAGTTATGATGAGCAAAAATTCCTCTTCCAAAATTGAGAATTTTATGGCTCCAGGGTCAGGGGTTCTGGTCTTAGGATGTGGCTCTATTGATTTTATAGTGAAAATACAATAAATCTTGAATTTTTTTTTCTCTGCATCTGGGTATTAAGCTGATTTGGGGGGGAGGGGGGGGGGCTCTACTTATATACTGAAAATGAATTAATTGATTAAAGTATTCTCCTTGCAGGTATTAATCAAGCATTTTTGATTACCAAGGGTGCCTTTTCCAAACTTGTAAAATGTGTGGACCAGGGGTCAGGGGTTCATGATTAGTCGAATTGCATTTTTTTGTTCCTCTACCCTGTCTTTGGGTATTAAGTAACCAGACTAAACATGCTCAGTGTATAGTTATGATAAGCAATGGTGCCTCTTTCAAAATTGTGAATGCCATGATGTCTAGTTTAAAATATGAACCAAATTCAGTTATTGGAAAGTTGTTGCATGATGTTCAGGTGACCTATAAGGCCCATAGGCCTCTTGTCATAGATTAAAGTGTAAATTTTACAGATTAAAGTGTAAAGTTTACAGATTAGAGTGTAAAGTTTAAACTTTAAAAGCATTGAATTATCATTTTTTGAAAGATGCAGTCTCATAACTGCAATGATGTGTGCAAACAAATTTTCTTACTCAATTTGTTTGCACACACCATTGAAGATCTTATGAGACTGCATCTTTCAAAAAATGATAATTCAATGCTTAATTTAAGGTCGTTAATAATGCTAGTATATTTTTATACCCCCGTAAACGAAGTTTCGGGGGGTATATAGTTGTTGCCCTGTCCGTCCGTCTGTCTGTCTGCCTGTCTGTCTGTTTTTCCGCAAAAACATTAACCTTGTCCATAACTTTAAACTGGTTGGGACTATGACTATTTTACTTCAAAGGTGTTATAAAACAAACTTAAACCTTGGCAATAACTTTTGAATGGTAAATGCTAGGGCTTTCATACTTCACATATGTATTCTTTGTGACAAGACCTATCATTGGATACCGACAACTTTGACCCTTTGACCTTGACCTTAGAGTTTGACTTACTTTTTAAAAACTTGAGCCTTGACAATAACTTTTGAACGGTTAAGGCTTTCGAACTTCCCATATATAATCTTTGTGATACGGCCGTTCTTTAGAAAACAACAACCTTGACCCTATGAGTTTTACACCGGAGTTTGCCCTACCTTTAAAAACGTATTCTTGGCCATAACTTTTGAACAGGTGGTGCTAGGGTTTTATATTTTACATTTGTATTTCTTGTGAGAATGCCTTACTTTGGGTATCATCATGTTTGATTTGCATTTGAGACAATTTAACATTTAATATGTTCCATACGGGGGCATCAGTGTTTCACAAACACACCTTGTTTTATTTGTTTATAGTTTATTAAAAATAATAATCCTTACAATGTGTAACTTCTGTATGAAAATAACTTTTAATGTATACAGTTTTACAAACATTAAAGTTATTATTTAATTTAAAGTGCAAAAAAACTATATCTTTTTCAGAAGCTAGTGCTGCACAAATCATTATCCAAGGAACGGAGAATGTATTGGTATATATAATTCTACATGTATTGCCATTATTTTTTAACTCCTTGCATGTGGAGGGTAAATAGCAACGCGCTTGTGTGTGAGGGTGGGTGGGTTTGGGTGTCTTTGTGTAACAGAACACTCTTAATTTCTAATGTACGTCAACAACATGTTTCTGTTCACTAGTACTTCATTTTCTTTTAACATTTTAGTACAGAAATATGGCATGTACCCTATGTTAAACCTAGATAAACTCATCATTACACCATTTAATATTTTTTATTTTAAAAAAACAACAACAATCAACAACTAGCTTTTTAAGAGCCATTCTCTGTAATGATTTGAAATTTTATATAGAAGCTGTGGCACGCATAGTCTCAGAATTTCTCCAAACTCTCTATGATAAAAGTCATTGATACCCTAAACTGAAATCAGGCAAAAATTGGTTGCTATGTTTTATAGTTACCATGGCAACATGTCTTAAAGTTCGAGAAATGGCATTTTTTAACATGTTTAAAGCCCCATAGTTAACATTTGCGGCAAAGCAAACAATTGGCAATGACTGTTTCCAAAAGTTGAAGGTAAGATGTCTCAAATGCATGATAAACATATTTGGTAAATCAACTATTACATACGTTACTATGGTTACAAAGTATTCAAAAGTAAAAAAAAATATTCATTGAATTTTATAAAGTCATACACGTAAAAATAAAAAGCAATTATAGGATGAAATGTGACCAAATAATAGAAAAAAGAGCCTTGAAACATATACCAAGAACAAAATATGATATTTCATTTTGGTTGGCAATGGTTGCCAAGGTTTTTATACCACAGAGAGCCTTTAAAATAACACTGTGTATGTTTAAATCTGATTCTATCTTTTAAAAAAAGGCACATTTTCTCATAACTAATGATCAATTTTATAAGATGTTGGTATGCTCCAAGTTTTTCCATTTGAAAAAATTCAGATTAGATTCATTAAATAGAGCGTTGCTATGGAAATAAGCAGAAAATATATGCTTAAATACCTGAAAAATATTTTCTTTCCTTGGATACGTACCCTTAAATGTAGATTCCCAAAACTTTTATGATTTATGATATTTATTAACAGCTAACTTGACTTTTAATTTTGACTATCATCCAATCTCTAAGTGGATGCAAGAAGTTGGCACACAGGGTTTAATATTGATATAAAGTTCACAAATTCGAACATTTTCACTTCTTGGTAACCATAGCAACAGTGTTGTTTTATTCATCAAATTTTCTCCATATATGATATTCAACTTCAGTTCTAACAGATAAATACTATTCAAGCTGAGTCCTTTAATTTGTTTCTTGATTAAATGGCAATTTAATTCTTAATGCAGCGAAAAATAATTCACTTTTAAGCACTGGTACTTTGTTTCCATGGTAACACTGCAAAGTAGCAATTATACCCAATTTTTCTTATGGTTTTGGTGTTGCAAGGTCCTAAGGATGCATATTTGCCAGTCTTGAATTTTCATGTTTTTCCTCAAGACAGTAGCATTAACCCAATCTTATTTACTGGTTTTGCATGGTTACACTGTGTTACCATGGCAACCATAAAAGTTATTTTTAGAATAATATTGCTTATACTTATATACTTAAGGTCAAACATTTTCATTGTTTTTCTTAAGTCGTTGATTGAGTTTGAGCATGTAACACCTACCATTAGTGAATACAGAGTGTTTTTCAGCATATTTCAGCATTTTAAATGTATTCCAAATGTACCCTTGGTTACCACTTACTTAGAGATATATTCTAAACAGTTTCTTTACAGTATAAGTGACATCAAGGTGTCATGTTTTTGTGAGAATGGTTTGTTTGCTTTTTCTACTTTTTATTAAGCCACAGTCAAGATTTAAAGTGGCTGAAAATCTCGATTTTTCAAACTTTTCCGGCTGTTGCCATAGCAACCGAGACACATAGCAACGAAATTTTGTTTGATATTTATTTCTGGTTTCAAGTACTAAGCATGGGTGAAGTTTCATCAAAATCGGTGACCATGCGTGGCAACGAAGTTTAAGTGGTTACAGAGAATGGCTATTATGAGACAATTGAGAATTAGTGTAAATTTGGTGGTATGTTTTAAAAATTTTCTTCTCAAGAACAACTGTGCCAGGAAAGATGAAACTTATGGGGAAACATCCTCAGGTAGTGTAGATTTAAGTTTGTTCAAATCGTGACCCCCGGGGGTAGGGCGGGGCCATAATGGCCGACCAAAGTTTTATATAGAAATATATAGGAAAATTCTTTAAAAATCTTCTTCTCAAGAACAAAAATGCTTTAATGGCTCATATTTATATGGAAGCATCCCCAGGTAGTGTAGATTCAAGTTTGTTCAAATCATGACCCCCGGGGGTAGGGCGGGGCCACAATGGCCGACCAAAGTTTTATATAGAAATAGATAGGAAAATTCTTTAAAATCTTATTAAGAACAGCAGAGCCATAATTGCTCATCTTTATATGGAAGCATCCCAAGGTAGTGTAGATTCAAGTTTGTTCAAATCGTGACCCCCGGGGGTAGGGCGGGGCCACAATGGCCGACTAAGTTTTATATAGAAATAGATAAAGGAAAATTCTTTAAAAATCTTCTTCTTAAGAACAGCAAAGCCATAACTGCTCATATTTATATGGAAGCATCCCCAGGTAGTGTAGATTCAAGTTTGATCAAATCGTGTCCCTCGGGGGTAGGGCGGGGCCACAATGGGCGACCAAAGTTTTATATAGATATATATAGGAAAATTCTTTAAAAATCTTCTTCTTAAGAACAGCAAAGCCATAATTGCTCATATTTATATGGCAGCATCCCCAGGTAGTGTAGATTCAAATTTGATCAAATCGTGACCCTCGGGGGTAGGGCGGGGCCACAATGGGCGACCAAAGTTTTATATAGAAATATATAGGAAAATTCTTTAAAAATCTTCTTCTCAAGAACAGCAGAGCCATAATTGCTCATATTTATATGGAACAGGTACTGTAGATTCAAGTTTGTTCAAATCATGACCCCCGGTGGTAGGGCGGGGCCACAATGGCCGACCAAAGTTTTATATAGAAATATATAGGAAAATTCTTTAAAAATCTTCTTCTTAAGGACAGCAAAGTCATAATTGCTCATATTTATATGGAAGCATCCCCAGGTAGTGTAGATTCAAGTTTGTTCAAATCATGACCCCCGGGGGTAGGGCGGGGCCACAATGGCCGACCAAAGTTTTATATAGAAATAGATAGGAAAATTCTTTAAAATCTTATTAAGAACAGCAGAGCCATAATTGCTCATCTTTATATGGAAGCATCCCCAGGTAGTGTAGATTCAAGTTTGTTCAAATCGTGACCCCCGGGGGTAGGGCGGGGCAACAATGGCCGACTAAGTTTTATATAGAAATAGATAGGAAAATTCTTTAAAAATCTTCTTCTTAAGAACAGCAAAGCCATAACTGCTCATATTTATATGGAAGCATCCCCAGGTAGTGTAGATTCAAGTTTGATCAAATCGTGTCCCTCGGGGGTAGGGCGGGGCCACAATGGGCGACCAAAGTTTTATATAGATATATATAGGAAAATTCTTTAAAAATCTTCTTCTTAAGAACACCAAAGCCATAATTGCTCATATTTATATGGAAGCATCCCCAGGTAGTGTAGATTCAAGTTTGTTCAAATCGTGACCCTCGGGGGTAGGGCGGGGCCACAATGGCCGACCAAAGTTTTATATAGAAATATATAGGAAAATTCTTTAAAAATCTTCTTCTTAAGAACAGCAAAGCCACAAATGCTCATATTTATATGGCAGCATCCCTAGGTAGAGTAGATTCTAATTTGTTCAAATCGTGACCCCCGGGGGTAGGGCGGGGCCACAATGGCCGACCAAAGTTTTATATAGAAATATATAGGAAATCTCTTTAAAAACCTTCTTCTCAAGAATAGCAAAGCCAATTAATTGCTCATATTTATATGGAAGCATCCTCAGGTAGTGTAGATTCAAGTTTGTTCAAATCATGACCCCCGGGGGTAGGGCGGGGCCAAACTTTTGGATTTAAACTTTTCAATAGTAAACCAATTTCTACCTTCTCCTAGCCACAATGCTCGGGTTTGTTGTGAAAATTACCAAGTTCTTTATCGAAAACCTTGTTATTTTCATTTAATTTTCGCTACTGAAGACAAGATAAACCAAATTAAAAAAACTAAATTGAATAAACTCTTGTGAGGACGCGGAAGAATATCTTCTGACTGTATGTGTCAACAGCGCCACCGTGTAGGTAAGTCGATTTAAATGAAAGAAAGAGAACTCTGACGGGAGTACGTTATCGCGCCAGATAGTTCATAGGAATACAGATTAAATGTATTTTACCTTAAAAACTGTTTAAACAGCTGCTAAAAGCAGTGATTTCCTAAGGCCGTTTTTGCATGGCGGTAACGCCGTCACGATCTCCTGCCAACTAAATGTTGTGAACTCAGTTGGGTAGTTGCAATAGCCTATCTGTCAATTTTTGTTCATTGCAATTTAAAAACTGGTATATTACTAAGTATATTAATTAATAACCGCAAAAATGTAATTGATGGCTGTCAGATAGTACGAACGGTCAAAGCAATACACATATGTTAATGCACATGTGGGGTTTTCCAACATTCACAGGTCGTTCTATAAATAATGTGATTCTCCGACATGAAAAAAAAGATTCATTATTTAAACACATAATATTTAAAAATTTTTTTTTTTTTTTTTTTTTGCATTAAAGTTCTGAAAATGAAACGTGTGATTAATATTATCAATGTTTACGAATTTACTTTATGAACCTTTCAATTTAGGTCTATGTTCAAACGCATGTGCTTCTAATACACAGTGACCTATATATTCAGAAGCACTCCAAATGACAATATCTACATGCAGTAAGCATTACATTGGTGCTTCATAATAAGAACAAAAAGTTTCAAGATGACTGCATGAGTAGATACATAAAAAAAAATAAGGGGGGTCATTAGGGGCCTATTTGTAGATAGCAAAAGTAGCACAATAGTGCAATACATAAAACAGTAAAAAGACTTTATAGAAAATTTTAATAGAACAATTTTTCGTGATTATAGATCTCTTTACGTAAAAAACTCTATTGTTGAATAATTTTTAAGTAAAAATTGACAATTTGTTCAAAATATATATTTAGCTTTTATTTACCTTTTCTTTAAAAAAAAAATAAGAAGAATTTATTACTGAATTTGTATTTTTCATTTAAATAGGAATTTAGATAAAATAAACCTTATTGCCAAGAAACGCCTCAGGCCGTCAATTCAGCGACCCCCCACCCTTGCATTAAGAAATTTCTGGGGAAAACGCTAAGTAATATTCTAGTATACTACATTTCCTTACATTTTACATCCATGTCAAGCATGTAAGCCATTATGGCCCTTCAGGCCTTTGATTTTCTACTTTGGTTTTTAAAAAACGATCCCGATTTTAATACTGTCTGTTTATCATTTATTGTATTTAATTAATTAATTTCTGTTTTTAATAAAATGATATTTAATTAACCCCTTAATCTATGTAGTTCACCATGCTTATACCCCTTCCAATGGATACATTTAATCCCCTAATTGCTCCAGGCTATGTTACCTGCATGTACAGCTGTGTCAATGTGTGCGTTCAAGCGTCAAGTGATTTCCTGTGGCTAATTTACACCTCTGATCTGTGTGCATTGAATAAACAAGTCTGATATTCATATCCCGTTTTATAAAACATAAATCCGAAATTTTAGGATGAATTTTCAAATCCTAATCTTGTGGGGAGAAAAATGCTTTGTTGGGAAAAAAAATGGGGATGATCGATTTTGCGGGTGAAAACAATGACATGCCGTGGGTTATTATGAGTGGTGGGTGAGAGGTCAGTTTTGCGGGTGTGACCCAACAAATGTGGGTCACTTGGCAGGTCTGCTACTAATGTGTTCAGAACCTTTTATTTTTCTGTGTTCTGCAAATTATAAAACCCGATGAGGTCAGAGTAGCTTTGACAATGGCTCTGGCGAGAGTTAGTGAGACTTCAGCGAGATAGGGTAAATTATTCATGGAAATGTGGCTAGGAATGACTACATGTAGCACGTGGAGACACGTTAAACAGAAAAGTTATGTTGCATTTTAGATATCACCACCCTATAATATCATTCTGTAGAAATGTACTTCAATCGATCTTTCTTGAATTTATTCAATTTTAAATTATAAGTATTCTCTATGATACAATTTTCTGCTGTCCTGAATTAAAATTTGTTTTTGGACAAATATTGCATGGGAACAGAGACTATATTTTTGGGCCTCGATTAGCAAATGAGGCACCAATGTGACTTTAACTGACAAAACAGATGAATGAGAATTGCATTATGGGTTACTATACGACTACTGCAGGAATTTTACACTTGATGAATTCCTTTATTGTATGATCGGTGATTACAATTGTCATTGCCAACACATTTGATCACGAGTATAGTTATGTAAAAATGTTTTGTCCATTTAAATGCTTGTATTACGAGAAGTTGCTCGTTTTTCTTTCCATTGAAGTGCTGGTGTTCTGAACTTGACACTATAACTATACATTTTATTAAACATATTTTTATCTAGTTAACAACAAATTGAATACACCCATGATATTTTTCATAGTTTCTAATGTTTGCATTTTGTTCATAAGAACATTTTTATTTTGCACTCCATTGACAGGATCATAGATTGACCCGAACCACATGTTTGAAGTAAAATGTAAACATGTATTTGGCATAAACGTATTCAATCAACAATTAGTAATTGCTCGTGGTAAGATCCTCTGTGCGCATAAATAGCAATAGCCATATGAGGCAAACAAAGGTTTGTCAATGTAGATGATATTACACATTTTTATTACCAGCGTATCGGTCGTTAGTGAGCTGTAATTTTTGCAGTAAACTATGTTAAAGATGCATTAACTGTTCTACACCTTCCCCCTTAAGCAACCCATTTCTGTTGAAAATCATAAAAGTCTTTAAGAAAGGTGTCAAATAGTTTTTCAGGGACATGTTTTTCAAAAGAAACCAGACTATAGTAATTTCCTGTTTACCGCCAATTTTATTTATAAAACTGGTTCTACCCTATTATCTTTGAAAAAGTAAACATAAACCATGTGTCTTGAATTTAAATCACAATAACTTGAGCAGGTTGGGGGAAACGTAAATTCTGCTATAATAGTGGTATCTCACTATTACAGTGAAATTACGCTATATTTCCTGCCGTCGATACCCTCAATTTCACCCGATACCATGCAAGATGTTTCAACCGCATGTCATGGTGGGTATTAAAATGATCAAAAACTGTCATGCTTGCATTTTTTGAATTTTAATAAAGTTTCTACCATTGCGTTTAATAATGCGAGCACTCTTTTTTTAACGGAAGTTGCATTTTTAACATAGCAACCGATGATTACAGGGTATTTAAGCCTGTTTGAATCTCATTTATTTCTCATTAAAGTGCACAAATTGATGCTTGTTACAATTGTAACCAGACTGGAAAGGGTTTTGGAATTAAACAAGAAAAAAC
>NW_026937519.1:0-7823 GCF_032062105.1 Saccostrea cuccullata | reverse complement strand
AAGTTAAGTTTTGATCCTTGTTAATTTTTAGATGTAAATAAAATTTTGAAGACATACTTCCTGGTCATGTTTCAATTTTTAAAATTGAATCCAAAATTTTCACTTAACGTCTTTTACACTTTTCGTTTCTTAAATTGTTTGATGATAAAATTCCCTTTTCTGACATTTTGAAATTACGTTTAATTAAAATGACGTCATGGTGTCAGAACGTCGTAAGTTTTAACGCATTACATTTTCTCATTGTTAAAACTTTCGTTCAAGGCCTTTCGAATGATATATGAGTTTCATTGAAATTATAGCTCTAGATTTAGCGAAGTTATCAACATTATAAAGTGTTACCTTTATTTTCGGACAATTAAGTCCAATTAAGTTAAGTTTTGTGAACATTTTGCAAGCTCACCGATGCAAGCTCTTAAAAATGCATTTATTTGTAAAGTAACAATTTCAAGGAAAAAAAGAACCTAAACAATGCTAAAGGAGGTTGATTAAAAGTGCGTTCGCCTTTTGGAGAGTCTGCTGTTCCTCATAGACGTTACTCAATCTCAGAATTCTTTTCGGGAAATCTGGATTTAGATGTCCGTAAGGGAAAATTATATTAAAGAGCCAGTCCTTCCGGGTGAAATTATACACTAGAATCTACATGGCATAGAAAAGGCCATTTTTCGTGGCTGTGTTGATGTGATTGAAGCTTTTTACAGGCAAGAAAACATCTGATTTTTACATAGGAATAATATGTATCAAACTGTGAAAATAGTAGTGATAGTGGTTCATCACGCACAGCGCAGGTGATTATCAACGGTAAGATGTATAAGTTAAAGGTTGAAATGAGAAATAATTATGTTAAACATGAATGTTAACAAGTTGCTTAATGATCATAATACATGCCATCATTCCATTGCTGTTAATTGACATTCTAACTATGAAATGATTTTGAAATTTGTAACATGTTTGGACAGTAACACTGACGATAATATTTCATCATTGCAAAGCAGATGTTATATAAACCTTGATTATTTACAATTTTGTCTTTCAGGATTTATCTATGAATTTTAAGAAACCCTTCATTAAATTAATAATGAAAAGAAAAATTACATATTCGTAAATATATAAATTATAATTATAATAATAATCATATCTACTGTCATCAGAGGTTCAATAGGACACACAGACTGTAGGCAATTTTCAAAATCCAATCAAAATTAATCGTATTTGGTAATCACTCGTTATGTCCTTGACTATAAAATAAAGTAATTTGAGATTTCAATGGTTCGTGGATGTTTGTTTTCAGTACGAGTTTGGAGGTAGGCGCGAAACTTGTTTAAGCAAAGGAATTATGAAAAAAAACTCTTATATTACATGTACTACTGCTATAAGTATATATCAGAAAAGGGAAATTACTTTGTAAGTGATTTAAATCACGTGTTTTCTAAGTTCAATTTTTGTGGTTTCAGTAAAAAGTCGCCTTTTATTGGGATTGTATTGCAAGGATAAAAGAGCGCTAAATTTATTTTGATTTTTTAAAATTAAATTTAAGAATTTTCAACTTTCTCATAGAGCATATGATTTTTTTTTACATTTTTTGGCAATATTTACATGCAACGGGAAGGAAATGAGATCGTTAAGAAATGATTTTAATCCAATGATATCAATAATTTTATGTATTTATGAGTTTTATAAATTTACTCTAAATATTGGGCACATGCCTCGATTTGTTAAGAAACTAATTAAAAATATTGTACAGCCAAAATTCAGAGAAAAATACATTTTCAAAAATTGCAAGGAACTGCTTGAACACTTTCTTTGGTTTTTTTCTCCTCCATTCATTTTTTTACGAAAAGGATTTTCTGTAAATATGAATCATCTAGTTATTGCTATTTTTTTGTATTTGGATATATTATGTTAACCGTACGGGCATTGAAAATAATACATTTTGAATATTTCTAATCGGACGTTATTTTATTTGCAGATGCAGAAGCTACAAATACTTTTCTTGGTTTTGTGTTTCATTTACATCGCCGATTCCTGCATGGATTGCCGGAGAAATGGAATAAGTTATAGGGGAAACAGTGACTTTAGTTTTGATGAGCGGTGTTACCTCTTCCATTGTCGATGTTATTGTGATGGATCATGGGACTGCCCCTCCTTCCTTACCCGGAATCTTTGCCGAAAATCCACAGGATCCAATCAGTGTCGAACATGTCAAGCAAAAGGGGTAGAGTACCAAGGAAACAGTGACTTTAGTTTTGATGAAGGATGTTCCCGCTTCAATTGTCGGTGTAACTGTGATGGATCATGGCACTGCCCCTCTACGAGGACACAGAACATCTGTCGACGCCCACAAGTTCCAGATAGAAGCTGTCCCGGATGTACATATGGAGAAACTACCCTGCCGGGAAATTTTACTATGACGACGTCTGCCTCAGAATTTTCTGTGAATGTGATAGTAACGGGTTGTATAAGTGCTCTTCCGATATGAACATCTGCTAAACGTTTAATTGCATATGATGGATTTCCCTACAGACTACTAAAATTTCAAATTTATATATGTATTGAAGTTTCAATATGTTAAATACCTAGTTGGTTTATTTTGTCAAAGAACGTTTAAAATCTTGTTCAAAAGTTCGCTTAATCAATGAATTATACCAAAAATACTATAGCATGCCTTATTGCCATTGACTTTTATTTTGAATGAATGAAAACAGTGAATGATATCTGGGCATTAAGAAATCTGTAAGAATGACGTTGAAAACATTAAACGAAATTGAGAAATTAAATTACTATAGAAAAATTCAGCCTGGAGAAATAAACTTTAGTCATCTAATTATACTGCATTCATACGACAGTTACTTGATTTCCCTACATGTACGTCAGTATATTTTACATATAAGTAAATCTACTCAAATATGCAATTTTTGTCTTATGAACTGATTTTCTCATGTGGAAATTCTGGACAATTGAGTAAATTTACACCTAAACAGGGCTAGGTGAAAAACAGCAAACTAACATATGTATGTGTTCGGTTTTAATTATTGCATAAATATCCATTTTAAATATTATAGTTTGGTTATGCATTTAAGGCATGTAATTATAAAATATATGTCGGTAAACATGGTGGCTAGAAGGCAAAACTCTAAACAAGGAGCAATAATCTCCTCCTAGATAATTTTTTGCAATTGCAAAAACGAGTGCAACTTGCATTATTTCTGACAAACCTTTGTTTATGTCTATGAAAATATATAAGTGGTCGCAAACAAGTTCCCTGTAAGTTCCATAAGTAGTGGTCTTACTATAAAAGAATTTTGTCTCCTTGGGAATGCTCCCAAGCTATGATTTTAACATACATTCCATCAATCATTCGGGGCTCATTACAGTTAAGCTCTTCCTAACGTTCTTCTAGCTTTCTCTATTGATAAAATTTTATGGTCGATACAATGACCTTGTCAGCAAATACAACTTATCATTGAGTCAAATTCTGACTGACGTTTTTTATACTAGTTATTAACCTATTATGTATACACTGAATTGACACCGTTTTTTCTGTTATATTCCGATCATGACAAGGAACACACGACTGGTTTCACCGGTCGGCAGGGGATACTCACTTCTCCATGGCATCTGATCCCACCTCTGATGTTTGGAGGGTTGTGATTGCTGTGATCCTATTTTGTATAGTTTTATGGAACTTGATTATGAATTCTGTTCGTTATCTCCGTATTCATCTTTTCACGCATAATATTTTCCATAAATTCTGCTTCATATCAACACAGAAATAGATCTGCTTATAACGGGCGCAATGTGTATTCGTGGGATTTCAAATTAATTATTTTTCCTTCACTACTGTTTAAATCTTATAAGTGGTAAAGAAAGAGGTTTAGTTGTACATTTACTGAATTCCGCTTTCTATCTTTGTTTGTAATGATTCTTATGACGTTTTAGAATCCAACTTATATATGGGAGTTCAAAATCAGTTTGGTTCTTTGGAATATAAAAAATATTCAAAGCTGATATATAATTTTAAAAATTTTTTTCTTCTGAAAGGTAACTATGAAGATATGATGGAATACCATTTGTAGAATCAATCCAGGTTCTTCCAAAATACAACTTATATAAATTATCATGAGCCTTACAAACAAACGCAATGGTGTTACCTTGTTGTCTGTACGTACGGATTATGCAATTTATGTAATTATATTTCCCTTGTGGATTATTGAAAATGAAGGATAGATTGTTTTTGTATTGCCACTCAATCTTTTTAAAGACGCCTTTATCATAAATCTCTTGATATGCGACTTTAATATTGATTGGATTCATTCATTAATTCCATTCTGACAGAGTGTGAACACCTTCTTTTTCATATCTGTTACATTGTCTGGCGTAATTTTCGACAAGATTCATAATATCTAAGAAATTGAGACGCCAGTTGGAGAGTAAGGGTTCATATATTTAGGACTTTTTAAATTATGAACGCAGGTACGATAAGGCCTCCCAGAAAATAGTGTAGTGTACTCTGTGCATGCACTTCTACGAACAACAAATGTATGACGTCATGATTGGAAATGACGTCAAGTCACTGCATACTTGAGCTGTAATAATGATGAGAATTATAAACATTTCAGAGGCAGAATTTATAATATGTGTATAAAAGAGCCTGGCACAGGTTGTTAATGATAACAGTCAATATCTACTCCCTCTGAGACTGTTAAGAAAATTTCAAATGTAAGTAAAAATTGGAAAAGTGCGGTGCCCTTTATAGGAAATGACTCAGTGACTTCTGGTTTACCCAATGCAACGATTTCTAAGTCAATAATAAGTTAAGACAATGCAGAGACTTTGAACGATTTTAATTTACGCTATTTGGATACTACCTCCGGGGATGGTGTCAATTACATAGGAAAGTAATTAATTAAATTACAATTACTTTTCCAAAACCTTCAATTAAATTACCATTACCATTACATGGATTTTGAAATGTAATTAATTAAATTACAATTACTTTGCAAATACTCAGCTATGTTAAGGAAGGTCAGAGTTCACATTCCTTGTACATCGTATTAGAAGTTTAATTGTGACGTCATTGAAATTTAACAAGCCACAAAAATTAATTAACGGCATGATCATGCGTAAATAACAACTTGAATTTATTTACTTTTAACGATTATTCATAAAATCTTGTAAAATTGCAATACTTGATAGCGATATAGTCGAGTAATAGAAGAAAGCCTCTTATCAAATATGACGTCATCAGCCTTGGTATGACGCAACACAAGTAATCCAGAGGAGTAGATTCACTGGTTAAATAATTACAAGAATGATTAAATAAATATGATACCATTGCTAATTTTTAGACCTAATTATAAAAACTAAAAGAAAATAATTTATTAAAGACGATGTGTATAGAATATGAATTTATCTAGTAGCATTGAAGCTGCACAGGGATACAAATTACATTCAAGATTACACGTATAAAAGTAAATAGAAATATATATTTCTTAACATTTATAACATATTATTTTGCAACATTTTTACAATAATACAATTAAAAGCTTCATACATTTTTCAAATACTGTGTGCCCTAACCTAATAGTATCTTCGATTAATTTGAAGATTTTCCAGCCATGCTGAAGATTCTCTCCACTGGGCTATTTGTGAGCAAAATGCATACATGTAGATACTGACTAGTAGAAAGTTTACAGATGGTTTTACCTTAATTCATGTGTTTAAATTTTGGAATCATTTGTAAGCTTTCCCATAAACAAGATTAGTAATAAAGGACACGATAGGGTAAGACCAGTATTTGGCCCCCTATTTTGCGGGTCTTTCAGAATGATCTAACAGTTTATCCATGAAAACCTGTTTTCACCCCTGACACAAAATGAGTGCTGGATTAAAGATTCAGGATATACAGAGGTCACAGTGAGGTCAGGAAATAGGTCAATTATCAAAATGTCTCATTTTTATGCAAATTTTTTCTAATTTTAAAGCACATTTTCTTTCGGAAAACATAGAGCACACGCTTGCCTATCTACCAAATTTATATATTTTATACACTGATATCAGATGCAGTATATGTGTAAAAATCTCAGATAGGCAAGCGTGTGCTCTATGTTTTCCGAAGAGAAATGTACCCCAAATATGATGAAAATCCACCAGAATTGAGAAAATTCGGGAAAATGTCCTACTTCTGAACCCTCTAGTGGCTTCCATGTAGCCTTTGAATCAAAATTAGTGCTGGTCATAAAGTAAACATTTTAACTTCTTAGCTACAAACTATAAAAGTTTTACCAGTGTTCTGATTTTAAATAAAAAAATTCGGCTGTTATCCTATCTTGTCCTTTATGCTAAATGTACTTTGAAGTTTTAATTTGCCTTTACATTTCTTTATTTCAGAATTTAAGGTTTAACTCAAAATGTGGGTAATGGACTTATTCTGTGCCAATTAATCTACAATTTAAAGTCAATGAGTATGTTTAAAAACATAAACAGATAAAGTCAAAGGTGTGAAAAATGTTTATTTAGGAATACGTATATGACCCCAAGACTCTAATTAGCACCCGTTAATAACTCTCAACACAAGCTGAAGATATGGCCAACAAAAGGATTAGAAGCCATTGAACTTCTTATTTTCATATGGATTTATTAATTAAAAAATCGAAATACAAATTTTATTTGTAAACTTTACAAAGATGATTTGATTTAAAAGTGTTTTTTTTTTAATTAAAAGGGGCATTGTATTTAAACAACAATTGACATAAAAAGGGAAGTTCTTTTCAAAATTTTACTATTAAAATTTTTAGTCCAAAATATGTTATTAACCTTTCATAAATAATATTTATGATATTGAGGGAGAGATTTATGATATTGAGGGAGAGGAGACTATCTATCATTTATTTAAAATCAGTGTAATTGAATGTAATCGAAAAGTTATTGTGAATTACATGCCTTTTTGGAAAGTAATTAATAAAATTACCATTACTTGTAATTGAAAATTTGGTCAATTACACATTACTTTCAATCACATGGAAATTTGTAATTAATTACAGTCAATTACCATTACACATTACCATTACCCCATCCCTGACTACCTCCAAACTCCGTCATTGCCTTTGTAGGTCCTCAAATTGTCTTTCAAAATGCATTTGAATGAGTTGATAATGGGAAGATTTTAGATGGTGAATTTTTGTGGAATATTCCACAGCTAAATCCAGATGAGGTTACCGCCGACCCTAACATATTGTCTGGTGTGTCCAAAGCAGTTACTGCTACTCTCTCTGCAAAATCTTCAAACAAACATAAATGACTTAACGCTACTCTCTCTGCAAAATCTTCAAACAAACATGAATGACATTGGTAAAAATATAACAGACCAGAAAAATGTAATTTGATGAGCTTTTCACGAGTAAAACAGGAAATATGCTATGTTCTAAGAAATCAAGTCCGTTCTTTTGATTTTTCTATTCAACAGATACAGAAGTCAAATGCTTTATTACCTATTGTAAAGGTTTAGCAGAACAAATGGCAAATAACAAAGAAATCGACAATAAAAAAAGCCATGTTATCTGATTCAATAGGTCTTGGTTATGGGTTTTACAATAAGTCAATAAAAAAAGACATGAAATAAGAAATAACTGGAATCCTAGGTACAAATACAGGAAAATCTGTAGTTCTGGTGTCCCTATATTTGAACATAAGTCTGTGGAAAATTGTACTTCAAAAGCCAAAGACATGGGTGACATAAATAAGTATACCTTTTTCTCAAACAGGGGTAGAGGTGGAAACAATTCAGGATGTAGGAGCAACTACCGTAATTGCTTTAAACTACAGGT
>NW_026937518.1:0-8004 GCF_032062105.1 Saccostrea cuccullata | reverse complement strand
AAGAGGTGCAATGCACCAAAATGCTATTTTTTATCATCCTTTACGTCTTGAAAAGAGGGGGTATTTCTATATGCCATATTGAACAAAAGATGTTCAGAAAATTGTGATAAAAATGAGAAACTTTAAATTTGTTGAAGGAAAACTTAATGTCATTCTCTTTTTACGAATATCTCAGTCAAAATCACATCTCATCTTATCTAGAAATTCAAGGGAAACCTACTCGTTGCTCGAAACAGATTATTTAAGTTCAATTTCTAATTGTTTTTAGAACACAGTTTTCAGTATGCCCCTTTTGTATACTGGAAAATGGCAGATCCTATGATTTGCTGTGCTTAATTTTTTCCTCTGAAAGGTGTTTTCCTAAGTTTGGGAAATAAAACAAGTAAAAGATTGAAGGATCTGGCGAATATTGTTGATGTGACAAAACATAAACTTTCTGTTCACCCCAAAACTCCTTAATTCTTCATGGCCTGTGGGTTTGGCCGCCGTCATGAAGACATTTAATGTAGTGTACTCCTTATTCTGTTTCCTTCCTCTCAAAAACCTTTCAATTTTTGGCAAATATTTTGCATTTTAGACTCATCCAGAAATTGAACTGCCTACCTGTATATGTATTTGAACAACAAACCGTAATATTTAAGAAAATAGCGTATAAAACTGTTTTTGTGTTCTTGCAAATTTTTGCTTTCTTAGGCCTTTGCAGTTTTGTCAAGTACATCTTATTATCGGCCGCAGTGGCCGATATTTGTGGTTGTGTTAGAAAGTGCACATGGGGAAATGAGACGTTATTTTTCATTAGTTCAGTAAAATAATTCTTGATTGATAAAAAGTAAAAATCATGAGTAAAATATTTTTAAAAAAAAACTTGCTTTAAAATTAGCATTAATTGTTTTTATTATATTTCAATTTAATTATCATTTCTCGTCAGATAATTGATAATTTATGGTTACATAAAAAGAGTGTACATTAGATACTCCCGGGTCGGGGGAGTGTGTAAGTATGAAAGGAAATCATCATGATTTTCCGGAAAATGTTGGCGTGATAAAAGAGCATGGTGAATATTCAACTCAGTAAAAATATTGTTTTGAATATGCTCTAGAGCTGCAAATATGCAAAGATATTTTCCCTACATTTTGCACCGCGGCTTGCAGCAGAACCTACTCTGCATAAGCCATGGGCATTATCACGTGACGAAGATCCAGGGTATCAGCACGTGGTTTATGTTGAGAGGCCTACATCATCATTTTCTATAGATTCTCATCATTCATCATTGACTTATTTTTTTACGTCGATGAATCTATTTATGAGCAAATGCAGTAAATTGTTTATTTATTAATTTTTTAAAAAAAAATTTTACTTTGCTTTGAAGATAGCCTGAAAAAAAAAGATTTAACCATTTCGCCTTTGAATATCTTGACGTGCTTTCCTTGCATGTGAAAGAATTTTTTTTACTGCTCAATTTGTTTGCGGCCGATTTGATGCTTTGCATCAATTTAACTTGTCCTAAATCTGTTTTGAGGGTTTAACGCAAAATGGATTCAAGTTTCATGATCTGTTTGAATTTCAGAAAAATTTGGATAAGAACAAATTTTGTTTTTTAAATATAATTGTTTAGATTTTCTACACGCTCTCGTTTTCACTCATATTTATAAATATAGGGTGACATTTGAGTATTAAATTTTTATACAATCAAATGTTTCTTTAAAACAGTGTGACCTACCCCTGATATGATGTATATCAAATTCGGCTATGTAACTTAAATTCAATAAAAGATAATCTGTGATAATTTGTTGATTTATCGCTAATATATATTGGTTGTTGTATGTCCTTGTTGACAAGGGGGGGTTACCCATTTTTGATGCCAATTATACAATTTTTGTTAATTGAAATCCACCTGTTCATGTATGTATGAAACAGGCATAAGTTGTTGTAGATTTAACATATTTCAGTTAATATATTTTTGGGAAATTAACAAGTTTTACAGCAGCTTTAATGACGCGTTCAATTTTACTCTAATTTACTGATTCTTGACCATTCATTTTTACCGCAGTGTCTCGAGTAGCTCTTGTTTTCCAGTTTCCCACAATGAAATTATGCGATGAAAAGTTGTCACATAAATTGATATCAATTCATTAAAATTTAATAATTAAAAAAAGTAAAGCTTAATGTCATATGATTTCTACGTTGTATGTCATGGAGCTGAGGGCATTATTTTTTTGAACCCCCCTCGTATATTTAATTCTGAGATAAAATGATAAATGTTTATGTTAAATGTTTATAAAAATAAAGACTTTTCTTATAATATTCAAAGTGTTGAGTTTTGAATGTGTTCTATACTAACTTTTGTTTTTTAAGTTGTCATGGGTAAAGTGGTGTAGAAATTGAAAATTATTCATTATCATCAGCATTTGGGACAATGTAAATGACATTATGTGGTTTGTTTAATTTTTTTGTCACCAAGTTCTATCACTAATCGTCGTTTAAACTTACCTGTGTGACAAGTTGATCATTGTTGCGTGACGTCTTTAAGAGACAATGTGAAGTAAAAAGTAAAAATATTGTATTACCGTGTTTGGAATATAATTGTCCATCTGCACTTTTACTATACCAATAAATTTGGACAAGACATGAGTATATATTTTTTTCCTTTAATCACCTGAAATTGAGGAAAAGATGGATATTAAGATTAAAAGGAGATTAAAGATCCCCGCAATGTAGGACATTATACATGCATGTAGACCAGTTTAAAGTTTAATTAAACATAAAATGTCTCCCGAATTTCTTAATTTCATTTCAAAATTTGAATTGAATTTTAGTTTGTCAATTTAGGTTTTTATAGCAGCAATACTGTTTGGTACGGCCTTATGTGCTACCCAGCACGGGGGATTAAGTAAGTAAGTAATATTTTTAAAGGGGGGGTTTTTTTGGGTTTTCGTTGCAATAAAACACAAGACTACAAGCACCCCCATGACGATTAGTAAGTGTATGCACTCTTATTACTGAGAAATTCACATATAGCATACATATATATATACAAGGGTTGTTCGAAAAGTTTGTGGAACTCAAGTCAACTTAGAAATTTTATTATGTTCGTATTCTTACCATGTTATAATAGAAATTTAAAATAAACACAATATGAAATATAAAAATACTTGCTTTGTTGATGTGTGAAATTTCATTGCATTCGATTTAACAAAGATCAACTTGTTTTGTACCCGCGGAGCACACTTAATGGCAATGTAACGTCAAAACAAAGCCTCAAGAATTTCTATAAATAATATCCCTATACATTTTCAAACACTATAATCCAATGCCCACTCATTACACCCTTTCTTCTACTACATGAAATTCATTTTCAGCTCTACTGGTCAGAGACCACAAGAGTTTATGCGATAGTAAGGTGTCCGTCGTCCGTATTTTTTTCAATTTTTCAAAATGCTACTCTTCCTTGAGTTTTGGTCCGATTTCAATATAACTCTGCACACACGTAGACTTAACTAAGATACATATATTAGTGCATCGGTTTTGGATTTGGATGAACGGTGTTGTCATGGTTACTGAAAATAGAAAGGACAAGTGCACTTAAGCAATGTTTCATTGTCTTGCCTAAAGGTTAAAAATGTTTGACACTTTATGAACGACACTAAGCTCTTTTTACCCTCCTGCGTTCTAAAAAACAAATACATACAAAAATCTCTAAGCGGCACGACTTTGACTTACTGAAACAAAACCTGCCTATGTTTTACAGTGAGCACTTTTGAGGAATGTTTCCTGGGTAGAACTCACATGACTATCAGTATTTAAATTTAATTTATTCCTTACGTGGGTTCAACATGGGTCATACAGGTAAATAGCTCTCACTTGCTATAGGAAAAACATTGTACTTGTTATAATTTTTTATTATTTTAAGTACGAGCCTAATCGTGTGCAAATTTCATACTTTCACACAAGTCAAATTAATGTAATATGTCTTTTGTCATTCGCACAAGTTTGCACAACGTTAGACTCACTGTTAACAAAAGCTTTGAAATGAATGACAGTTCTCGATTTACAATAGAAAATCACAAATGTCGGCTGATCCCTACATGTTGTACCACATTGTATAGTTTTGTTCTTTGTATATTCGTGAATTTCAGCGGGAAAATTTGTTGAATCGTATGGTTTAGATATCAATTAATGAGTTGAGATGAAAAATTTTGCTTGATTTGATTGTTTATTTTTCTCACATTTTACTGGGGCCCATAAGTGCACTCGTTCTTTATTTGAATTTCCTTTGAAACGCTGATCCTCCTACAGGTTTCGTCTGATTTCGATATAACTTGGCACACAAGTAGACTACACTAACATACATGATTTGTTGCATCAGCATTGGATTTGGATGAACAGTGTTGCCATGGTTAAATTGAAATTTCTGTGAATTCGAAATTTCTTTAAAATGCTACTCCAATTACAGTTTTGGTATGATTTCAATATAACTAGTCACATAAGTAGACTACACTTAGATACATAATTTAGTGCATCGATTATGATTACGATGAATAGTGTTGCAATGGATACTAAAATAGAAATTTTTGTAAAATTCCTTTAAAATTTTACCGCCCCCTATCATATTGGTCTCATTTTAATATAACTTGGCAAACAATGAGACTACACATAGACATAATTTAGTGCTTGGTTTTTGACTTCTATGAAAATTGTCACTAAAAATATAAATTTCTTTGAAATTTATTTAATATGCTAATCCTCTTACAGTTTTGGTCTTATTTAAGGAATAACTGTCTTATTTTTCGATTTCATGAAGTGATCAATCGATCGGCTTGCGTGATAATTTGCATAAACGCCGAAGGCGTTTATGCATAAAATTATCACGCAAGCCAATCGATTGATCATCTTCATGAAATTGAAAAATAAGACAGTTATTCCTTATATTTACATGCTTTGATTCCGCCAATCCAAGTGCTCCAAGCCTTGCTTCTGTCTCGTTGTTTGTCCCGCCCTGCACGTAGTTTTTTTTTTTTGGAACCGCGCCAATACATTGATGGGGAAATAAAGTACATTTACATTTGGAAATTTTAACTCGGACAAAGACATTGGAAAAGTAAATATTTCATTATAACTTGGCACAGAAGTAGACTACTTTAAGATACATAATTTAGTGCATCGGTTTATGACTTCTATGAAAAGTGTTGCCATGGTTATTTAAAATAGAAATTTCTTTTAAATTTCTTTAAAATCTTGCTTCTCTTACAGTTTTGGTCTGTTTTTATTATAATTTGGCACACAAAGTAAACTACTTTAAAATACAAAAGAGCTTTAGTGCATCATCTATTGCTTCGATGAACGGAAATGTCATGGTTACTAAAAATAGAAATTTCTGTGAAATTTGTTTAAAACGCATCTCCTCCTACAGTTTTGGTCTGGTTTCAGCATAACTTGGCCCACAAGTAATCTACACTAAGATACATAATTTGTTACATCCGCTTTTGATTTCGATGAACGGTGTTGCCCTGGTTACTAAAAATAGAAATTTCTGTGAAATTCCTTTAAAACACTACGTACTCTTCCTACAGATTTGGCTCGATTTCAGTATAATTTGGCACCAAAAAAAATAGACTACACTAAGAGACATAAGTCTATATACGGCTGTCTGTTGCAAAGTTTCACATGCAAGTGCTACTATTCCTTTATGATACTTACAGACCAGTAGAGATTCAGTTTCATCATTTGGATTTCGAATTTGGATAATATATAACTTCAAAAAGAGATATGATCGAAGCTTACGAACTTTTCGAATAAACCTTGTACATGAAATTCCTTGTCTGTCATACCAAAACTTCGATATTTCGTACCATTATCCGTTTTTATCTAATTTTAAACATTTTCCCTTTACGTTACAGTATGAACTCGGTTTACAAAAATACAAGTCCTACAAGTAATAGCCTCGGTTAACGTCACCCGCTCTTTATATTACGCGGCGCCAAGTCAAAAGATCTTACCATGAAACTCTAGAATCCTGGAGTAAAAAAAGAATATACATGTACCTGTCATTTTTATATACCGTATAGGAAAAATCTGTAAAACTTTACAAAAACGAAAGATTATATAAAGTATTGTTATGATGGAAAGAAATTGATCATTTGCTTAGTTATTGTGTCTAATTATATCTCAGTGAAGGTGGTGTTTGTACACAAACATTTTTCAGGTGCTTGAGAACAAGATTTGAAGGTTACCGAGGCGCTGATATGCCCATTCGAAAAGAGTCGATAGATGTGCAATGTACGTAGGGTATAGGAAAGGATAAAGGAAATGCTATTTGTATGTTTTTATGGTGTACTTAAATTTAATTCTTTCAAAGAAATCAACAAAATGTAATGCATGGTGAAGGAATCAATAACGACAGGGGCACAATAAATATGGGGGTATACTTGACAAGCCAAAAAGATCCCTAATAAAGAATGTGAATCTGCTTATCTAATTTTTACCGCAAATAATAAGGTTCAAACACAAACACAATATCAGTGAAAAGTATGGCATGTCAAACGTTGCAATATTTGATAATCTTGTGATGTATATTCAAATCTTGTGATGTATATTCAAAATCTTGTGATGTATATTCAAAATCTTGTGATGTATGTTCGAAATCTTGTGATGTATATTCAAAATCTTGTGATGTATATTCAAAATCTTGTGATGTATGTTCGAAATCTTGTGATGTATATTCAAAATCTTGTGATGTATGTTCAAAATCTTGTGATGTATATTCAATATCTTGTGATGTATATTCTTAAACTTGTGATGTATATTCTATAATCTTGTGATGTATGTTCGAAATCTTGTGATGTATGTTTGATAATCTTGTGATGTATATTCGAAATCTTGTGATGTATGTTCGATATCTTGTGATGTATATTCGAAATCTTGTGATGTATATTCTATAATCTTGTGATGTATGTTCGAAATCTTGTGATGTATATTCGAAATCTTGTGATGTATGTTTGATAATCTTGTGATGTATATTCGAAATCTTGTGATGTATGTTCAAAATCTTGTGATGTATATTCAATATCTTGTGATGTATATTCGAAATCTTGTGATGTATATTCTATAATCTTGTGATGTATGTTCGAAATCTTGTGATGTATATTCGAAATCTTGTGATGTATGTTTGATAATCTTGTGATGTATATTCGAAATCTTGTGATGTATATTCGAAATCTTGTGATGTTTGTTTGATAATCTTGTGATGTGTGTTCTACAATTCAGTGATGCGTGCAATAAAATTGCATGACGCAACAGAAAAGTAAGGACAATTTTCATTGGTTAGAAATAACGAAAGTAGCCGGAGCGGTCGTAATGCACACATTGACACAACTTCGCAAGCATGAAATTGACGAATTCAACCTAAAGTCAAAATTATAGGTAATAGAAAAATTGTTTTGGTATCAAGGAGCACTAAGTCAGTCATAACGTGAAAAGTGGGAATCAAGAACATTAATTTGATTTGTTTGTAGGTACATCAAAAACAATTTAGTGGCTTATTGCTGGACTAAACAGCTAAAGGATGTTTTATCCTATTTTTACGTCCTCATATTGTAGTGATGTTGATTAATCGGTATGATTTATTCTATATTGGTGCTAGTTAGAATAATCTAACTGTGTCTCGGGACAAACTCTCACCACGCAGGGTTCGAAATTGCATGGCCCATTGCAGCTGCATTGACCGTAGCCCTAGTCCAGGGACGACTTTGCAATAAATAAATAAATAACACGACAAATTTTTAGGAGAAGGGGAATGTCTGGAAAAGATTAATTGCTATGCATCATTGAATACTGTCATTCACAAATTTGTCCAATTATTTTTATAGTAAATGTATTGAGCCGGGCTCATTTACAGGATAATGAACAAGGACTGTGGTGACAGTTTAAAATCACGTTCAGACGTTTAGAGAATATGTAATACACACAAAAATATCTCAATGGCATGTATAATATATTAAATAGATT
>NW_026937517.1:0-80222 GCF_032062105.1 Saccostrea cuccullata | reverse complement strand
CCAAACAGGATGGGATTTGGAACATAGATATATATAATGGACATCTACAAGAAGGTATGGTCTCCATGCACATGCATACATGTACGATACGACGCTGCAATCTGATTGGCTGAAACTTTAAACATTTTTAATTCCCTTGGTTTTCAACCAAACGGGATGGGTTTTAGAACATAGATAGATTTAATGAACTTCTACAAGAAGGTATGGTCACCATGCTCATGTATGCACGTGCGTGCACGTGAAATGGGTAAAATCAAAAATACACTTGAATGAGCGAATTTTTTAATACTTTTGGATTAAATACTTTAATATTTAGTATATTAAAATATATAGATTGTGTAGACAAGATGATATGGTATTACGATATGCCTTCACATGTGCACACGTGCAATGCAAAAATTTGAATGAGCATGGTACATTTCTGGGTAAACATTGTTAAAATTTCAAATGCATAGAGTTTGTGTTAAAAAATAAAGCTTACAGGGAATATGGCACCAAAAGGGAGTTGGGGAGCTTTTGGGGGAACATCTGTAACGGTCCCCGTTAAAATTTAGCACTAGTTGATTAATATTTTTAAAAATTATTTTACACAAACATATGAACACGAGAAAGTGAACCTGAATCAAACTATATATTCTTGTGTTTTTAAAAAGTCTCTCTCACAAATAAGTCATTATTTAAAATACAATTTTTTACATGTATTTGATTTTCTTCACTTTACCACTGCCCAACTCGGTCACAAAAAGGTTTTCTGGTGCTACACATAAACCCCTTAAACTTTAGACCACAGTTATCAATGTAACGGGGAAAATGTCCGTTGTTTAGGATGTGGATACAGGGGTTTGCACGGTCTGATGTCAGGATCTGACTCTGGCTGTCTGTTGTAATGCCGGCGGGTAAAATACCCCATGGTAGTAGAGGGATGAACAGTGTACTAAATGGAGTTTCCTGCCTGATTAACCACCACCACTGCTTTGGCTTAAAGTCAGCTACACAGATATCCAGGTTCCTGTTCTCACTGATGTTTTTAATATAACCAGATGAATACAAATTTTTACCTTCATTATCAAACTGAATGCTTTGTTTATCTGTGGAGCCAGAGTAACGGACAACTTTTGATTGTTTATCATCGTCACTGTCCATGATAACCAGCAGGTCACCAGAGGTGGACACGCATTGAAAGGTCTCCACCCCTGTAGTCTGATCACTTCCTGTATCTGTTTATTCTTCACTATGTTTACAGTTCTTGTACCAGGGTCAGTATAAACTAGGTCTCCCCCCTTGTCACTGCTATGTCATGTAGCCAGTTTCCAGACTTGGTTTGGATTGACTTCAGTAGTTTGCCCGGGAGGTTTAGAGTTTATATTGTGTCATCTCCACATGCCCAAATTTTCTTCATCATGAGACAGGTAACACTGTGTAGTAAGCCATACCCAGTGTCTATGGTGGTGATGGTCGGGTTCGTCAAGCAGTGGTTTGACTGGAGGAGAGGATACACCTCTGGTGTCTTCATTGTGTAGCCATGTTCTTTTTGTTGAAGGGATAATGCTGACAGAGAACCAAACATTTGATGGAGCTGTTCTGTGTTGATCTGATGAGGAGAATAACTTGGTAATGACACATTGACTTTAGGAGGTAAACTTCTGAATTAGCATTTCTAATTGTACCCAGAGGTTAGGGAGACATCTTTGGGAGTCCAGTATTTTCCTCCGAACATGTATGTTTTTTTTTTACATCAGAAGTAATCTGTTTGATTTCTTTTTCCTGTTTATTTAGAGCAGCCATATGTTTAGTTTTCATCTCATCAATTTCAGATTTTTGTTTGTAGACAACGATGTTAATTTTTCTGTGCCAATCCTCTCCTTGTTTGGTGACAGCTCTTGTCAGTTTCTCATAATGCTTTTCCAATTTACTTTTTCAGAGTGTAGATCTGATGAAATTTCTTCAAAGAGGTAATATTCTTTTTTCTAGTTCTTTCAGATCCGTCTTAAAAATTTCTTTCATAAAACTTGGTTTCTGCAAGTATCTTTGAATTTATGACCATGATGTTTATCAGAGGAGATGGCAGGGACAACAGACAGGGATGTCACATTTCTCACAGTAAAGTTCACAGTGTTTCTGGGTGTGGTTTGGACATTTTGGGTAGTTAAGGTTAGGCGTAGTTGTTCTGTGTTTGTATGGAACAACTTTGTGTCTTTCAGATGAATCAGACAGATGCTCCCCTACACAGGCCTTACACAGGTTAATCTGGCAAAGTTCACAATGACTCTGTAATGCAGCTGTTTGACACAGGTCACAAAGGAGGAGTACTTGAGCTCTGTCCAGGGGGTCCATCACTGGGGGGCATGGGTCACTGACTACAGAAATATTAAACAATTTTGAATAAATACAATATATAAGAGTTTTTTTGTTAGAGAAATTGTTAGACAGTGTAGGTTTAGAAATAACAGGAAGGATCTATTTGTAGCGTATTGGCGTTTTGGCATGTAAACTTTATTTAAATAAAATCATATCAAACCACAAACCATGGGAGATTCTTTTTATCACATATTTTTGTTCACTATAAATGTGTATTT
This sequence comes from Saccostrea cuccullata, assembly GCF_032062105.1. Lineage (NCBI taxonomy): Eukaryota > Metazoa > Mollusca > Bivalvia > Ostreida > Ostreidae > Saccostrea > Saccostrea cuccullata. Next base: position 77,646 of record NW_026937517.1, on the reverse strand, counting down.
TGTCGTTTATTTCTAATTCAAATTTTCCTTATAACGTAATAAATAAAATTACGCTGTATGAAATAGTTCGGACAAAATACATGCATATATGAAAGAAAATATTATTATTTTTCTAACTCTTGAATGAAATCTTGTTAAAATACATCAAATAAAGTGAACTTTGACAAAACAGTTCATGTAGTTAATAAATATAATTTATCTAATCTATCTAAAGTGGCCCTCTCATGCAATTTATCTTATCTATTATACGTACTATTGTACTAGACTTGAGATCAATAATGATATCTGGAAATGTTTTGCAGCAAGTTAAATTTTCTTAATATAATATAGCCTCACCTCTAAATCCAACATGGCCTCCCTGATAATCCCGTACATCACAATTTACTTCCTTGTCTTTGTTCTAAATATTTACCTGTTACCAGGTCACGTGATTTAAATACCTCAGCTCCTATGTAGAGAGTACGATTAAATTAGAATTAAGGGGTGTTATTAACAATAGTTACTATATATGGTCATTAAACCCATGAAAATGAACTTTAGAGTCATCCTGTTTATCTTTTTATCTCCAGCTTTGTATGTATCCATCATATTTTTGTCTATACGAAAAGTCTTTGAGATATTTTCTCCTTAATTTTGTAGACGTTTATTATAATATGAACTATACACGTGTACTTGGTATTTTCAGATCAGGTTTTTCTAAGTTTTAACGACGGGTGACTTCATGCAACAGTGGTGTAGAATCGTTTTTGAAAGTGGGAGGGGGGGCAGCAGAGAAAATATTTTTTACTTACCTGAAAAAATTGACAAGCAAAAAAAAAAGTTTGCCAAAATTAAGAAATCCTATTTCGGGGGGGGGGGGGGGGTCTCAGTGTCAACTACATGTACTTTCCGTACCAATTCTAATGCTTCAATGCTTCATTTTTGGTACATCACTTGAAAAGTCTAAAAGGGGGGGGGCAACAACCAGGTTTTCTATTAACATTTCCTTTAGTAACAGTAAGGTTTGGGAAAAAAGTCCCCCCCCCCCCCCACCGTTGCTACGCCCCTGTACAATTAAAGATATGCAAAAATTGCGATAAAATAAACTCTCAAAGCAGACATTTTCTTTTAATTGAACGAATGGTCAACATCTCATCTAGCTGCAGATCTGTAGCGTTATGATTTTATATATTTGTCTTTTTTTCATAGGCGTAGTCACAGGCCTTCAGATTGGGGGGAGGGGGGGAGAGTATTCTGCCCCCCCCTACTTTTTAACGAAGAACAAATTAAAGCCTTTTAAGAAAAAGTTGGCTACTACCTCCCTTCTACCCGTGTTTGGTGAATTTTCCCTTTCTTTTTTATTTTTTTATTTTGCTTGTAAAAGAATTTCTGGACTTGAAACCCCCCCCCCCCTTTCCCATGAAATAGGATTTTCGAGTTTGGGGAACTTTCAATTTTTTTTTTTGTTGTAAAATAATTTCTGGTCATGAGCCCCCCCCCCCCCCACTTTTAAGTTTGTGACTACGCCTCTGTTTTTAGCTCTACTGGTCAGAGACCAGAAGAGCTTATGCGATTGTAATGTGTCCGGTTTCTGTCCGTCTGTCTGTCTGTCTGGTTGTAAACAATTTTTCAAAACACTTCTCCCCCTACAATTTTAGCTTGGTTTCAGTATTACTTGGCACACAAGCAGACTACACTATGATACATAGAATAGTGCAACGGTTTTTGATTTCGATGAACGGTGTTGCCATGGTTACTAAAAATAGAATTTTCTGTGAAATTCCTTAAAAACGTTCAGTTTCTACTTCTACAGTTTTTGTCTGATTTCAGTATAACTTGGTACACAAGTAGACTACACTAAGATACAAAGAATAGTGCATCATTTTTTGATTTCGATGAACGATGTTGCCATGGTTACTAAAAATAGAATTTTCTGTGAAATTCCTTAAAAACGCTTCTTCTTCTACAGTTTTTGTCTGATTTCAGTATAACTTGGTACACAAGTAGACTACACTAAGATACAAAGAATAGTGCATCGGTTTTTGATTTCGATGAACGGTGTTGCCATGGTTACTAAAAATAGAATTTTCTGTGAAATTCCTTTATTACGCTTCTACTTCTACAGTTTTTGTCTGATTTCAAAATAAGTTGGCACACAAGTAAACTACACAAAGACACATAAAATAGTGGTCTTTGATAAGTACAAACCAGTAGAGCTACAGTCTCGACAGAGACATCTGGTATATCCACCTTTCACTCATTTATAGTTGTCTCTTCAGGCAATAAAGTCGTTAGAAGTGAAATTTCTGCAATATAACAAATAGTTTTTGTCAAGCGAGTTTATCACTTGTAGAGACGAGAATAAAGGGTTGGAAGGTGTATAAAATATACATATTGACTACAGAATGTGTCTAGAATTAGGGAGTGAAAGGTGGTTGATTGACCAATGCTTGAAAGTTGGTAATTTTCCCCAAAAGCGTGCAAAACATATTGCGCCGTAAATTGCATGCACCTTTTTTGCATTACAGGATCTGTAGCGTTATGGCCAAAGACAAATATATAAAACCATAACGCTACAGATCTGCAGCTACATCTTATCTATAACTTTATGCTATTACATAACATAAATTGCTCTAAATAGAACATTTAATTGATGCTTTCACACATTAATTATTAGGTAGGGGGTATAGATCCTGGTTTTTTTTATTAAAAGAAAAAATAACTAACGTCAGGTGACTGTGCTTGCACATGAATCATATGTATTCCTTTTGAGAACTTTCCTTTGGTGCCAATAATTTTAAATTAATTAAGTTGCTTGAATAAAGAACTTGGAGTATTATCTACTAATTAATGATAAACTGAAAACCCTGATCGCCAAAACTTTTTTACTGGTAAAAGGGAGGGGGGGGGGGTAAAGAGGCAATAATTTTACCCTGTCTTAATCCTAGTTCTGGATCTTAGAGTTTGAAACATATTTGAAAACTTTAATCTTGGTCTATATAGAGCTTTCATCAACTGAATCAGTGTTTCACAAGATCATCTTCTTTTCAAATTGTATTATTTGAATTTAAAAAACCTTTTCATGTAGACTGGTATTGCCTGTCTTTACCGTACGCAGGAAAATGTCGGATATCAGACAGGCAGGCCAGTCTACTTTTCATGTGCTGTATTCACTTTTTATGTCAATTTGCATCGGGTTCAAGATTGAAAAAATATTTGTTTCATATTGGCGTCAAAACAAAAAACCTCGTACAGTGGGCCCATAATATTAGACAGACACTTCTAATAGTGACACGAAAAAGTAGGTACCGGTAAGCTTTATCCATAATGTTCTGTTTTCTGTTATCCTAAAAGCAGAGTGTTTGAAAAAAATATGTGTAAATATGGACAGAAAAAGATGCAATAACCAGGTCCAGTACAATCAGTACATTTAGCTATATACGTAGGTAGAATTACCTACGTAGCTTTAATTACCTACCTCAGGTAGCTTGATTTAGCTACCAAATGAATTTATTTCTATAAAAAAGAATTTTTCTCAGGATGTGCAAAAACTATCATTTTGATGCAGTGATCATTTTCAACTATGAACTCATCTGAAAACAATTCATGAAAAATTCCCTCTTGAAGAAATGTCTTTTTCTGCGCATTTGCAATCAAAGTTCTGAAAGTTTTGGGGCTATGTATGACAGTTAGAACAGTTACTCCTTGAATGAAATGACAAAGAAGTCCAGTTCTGGCTAACATGATAATAGGTTGGTATAATTATTCAGCACAATGTGAAGTACTCATACTCAGTCATGCCTCACTGCACAGACAGATAACCAAACAATGGAATTACATGTTTTGCTCTAGATTGACCAAACACAGCAATGTTTAAACTATCTCTGCTTTGGGATGTTTTTTAAAGTCTCCCTGGTATAAATATCAATAGTCATTTTACTGCGATTTTTTGTCTCTTTTCCATAAAAAGAAAAGTTACATTGAAATAGCTAAATCAAGCTACCTGAGGTAGGTAAAAAAAGCTACGTAGGTAATTCTACTTATGTTATGTAGCTAAATGTACTGATTGTACTGGACCTGATAACATGAAGAATCAGTTACCAATTTTATTTATAAATTTAAACTGTGAGTCTGTCAGAACGCCTTTTTATTGTTCTATTTGTGCAAATCTTTGACAATCAAATTAGACTTATTCTGGACAGAAATAATACACTGTTCAAGTACAATGTAAATGAGATATAGATTTATACGCATATTATCAGGGTTCGACACTAACGGTAGCCCGCTGGCCCGGGACAATTGAATATTGAGGTCAGGCTACCAAACATGCCTTTTAACTTGCCCTGCAGGGCTACTAAGAATTTTACTAAGTACTCACTCAGAGCAACAAATATAACTAGTAAACTAATTGTTCAGAGAACAATGAGACGTCTTTCCACGTACCTTTTTAAGTGTTTCAATATCATTTGAGCTGAAAAAAGTAGGAAAAAAAGCAAGAAAATAATAAAACAGCTAAATTCTCATTTCTCTACTAGGATTTTAGATCGGGCTTGCAGTTGGTATCATTTTACCGTAAACAGACTTCCTAGATTGTTTGTAGTCGACCGACTCGGGGATAAGCACGAATTCATTGATCACGCAAAGAGAGCGCATAAAAAACATTGTAACACGCTCCTAGGTGTATATATGAGCTTGAATGAGATTGTTTTCAAGTTAAGATGTAAGGGGTAGGGTCTGATTAAAATTATGATATACCTATTGATATGAATAACATGCATTTGATCTGCGCATCAAGACGGAAGCGTAAGTGAAAACGTTGTGAACTGTCCCATGTGTACCTGCATCATATGTGCATTATACATGTATTAAAGAGATGTTTGAAAATATCCGATTTGAGTTGTTTTATGTTTGGAATGGATGGCGATAAATCATTTAAGAGCATGTGAGAAAGATGAGCGAGAGATGCAAGGCAGTCTATAATTATGGAAAAGGAAATCAGAGAATCGGGTTCGTATTTTAACATTCCTGGCCGAAATAGGCATGAAACTCATTGTAAGTAGCATAAATAAAATTCTAAATATGTAATTCGAGATGGGAAACACAAGGAAGAAACGTGTATTTCTTTTTACTATGCTGAAAGTCGCTATTTCTTGCAATTTCAAATGAAATCAAGATTCATTACATTAATATTAAATCTAAATAAAATTGAAATAAATTCCATACCCGAAAGAAAGCAAGAATATTTGGCATTAAAATGTCGTAATAGAGCAGAAGAATCGAATGATATAAACAAAAATTGCAGAAATAGCCCATACGGGCGTTAGTTAATTTTTATGCTCAGCAATATCTAAATTTCAGACAGAAAAAAAATGCAGATTTTGCCGATTATCACCAGAATTTCATTATATTTTAGAGACTCACCTTAAAACTCTCAGGACACTTTCTTTAAGGTCTCTTCTTGCTTTTACTCCGAATCTTATGTCGATATACCGTGTCTTTTGACTTAAAGACATTTTCTCTATGCTGCTGTTGATTTTATTTTTTTTAAGAAAGGGGGGGGGGGGGTACAAGCATTTGTTAAAGTAATAGTTGAAAATACCTCGACGACCTTAAGCTTGATTGAGACCTTTGGGCTTATAGGGGGTCAAAGGTCAAGGTCATTTATCAAGGTCAAAGGTCAAGGTCATCAAAAAAAAAAAAGAAAGGAAAGAGAGAAATAAACCTGAGATTAACACTTGAAGCTGAATCTAGATAAAGGTAATGAATATTTCTTTACAACTTTTTGAGTAAGGGGTCAAGGTCAAAGGCCAAGGTCAAATATCAAGGTCAAAGGTCAAGGTCATTTGGATTTGAAGCTTAAATCAACAATTTCTCTAGTTTTTCAATGACCTTGACCTTTGACCTTGACCTATTCTTCAAGGTCAAAGGTCAAAAGATCTCATGCAGTTGGGCCCATGTCTTTACGACTTGTCGTTAAGAAGTTTTTCGTTCTTCGTAAACGTCATAAACTGGCAGGGGCAATAACTACTTAAAATGGTTTACGAATTCTTTCAAACCAATGGAATGAGAAGTGTTCTAAATTAGTCGCAGACATTGTTGAAGGTTTTGTATCTCTGCGGTTTACGGTTTCGGAGGAGTAGCGATAACAAGGGTTTTCACTGGAAGGGGCACTAACTTTTAGAGGGGTCAATCTTAGGCGACAAGCATGAAATCCCTGAAATGGTTTTAAGAGTACATATTGAAGATGCAAAGATATTTAAAATTTGGTAAAGAACAAAAGAGCTATAAAAAATGCTTAATTTTACATATTCTTAATGACCTTGACCTTTGACCTTGACCTAAATTTCAAGGTCAAAGGTCAAAGAATCTTTTGCAGTTGGCCCGATGTCTCTACACCTTGTCGTTTAAGAAAAGATCTTGATAATCGTAAACATCGCAAACATTCAAGGGCAATAATTCATTGTAGGGGTTTACGAATCCTTTCGCAATGTTTGATTGGAGAGTCTACTAAATCAGTCGTAAACATTAATAAAGGTTTGGAATCTCTGCGGTTTATGGTTTCGGAGGAGAAGCGATAACAAACATTTCTTGCGAAAGGGGCAATAACTTCGAAAGGGGTCAAGGTTCATTTACGCAGGGTGAACTGCAATAATCTTTTACGGAGTACATTCTTATGGTCTATAAATCTTTTCGATAAATCTTCAAACAAAAAAACATGCGGCGGAAAAATAATAAAAAAAATAAAAAAGAATAATAATAAACAGAAGAATTTCAATAGGTCTTTCCACAGAAAGGTGGAAAGACCTAATAATCATTTACACACAATGTATCTAATAATTATTAAATCTATTTTCAAACATGTTTTATCATCATAATTATTATTTTTGTATGTCAAAATTGTAAAATTTAAAGGTGATTCGAAATACCCTAAATGATTATATATGTGTACAGCAGGTACAAACATGGCAGTGCCCAGACTATCGGCCCAGCAGGTCCATACAGAGCAGTGCACTAGGCCAAGCTTAAAAAATTCTTTGTTTGCAGTTGCCGACCTATAATCTTTAGACTGAGTCAGTGGGTAGGCATTCTTTTTTTTTTTTTTTTAAAAATCAGATTTTTGCCAGATAACAAATAAAAGAGGTTTTCATTCACCTACTAGACATGAATAGGCTCACTTCTTGTTATAAACCACTGATTGATAAAAAATGTGTCAAAATTTGAAAACGAAACTGTTCAATATTCTGAAAAATTGAAAAAAAGAAAAATAAAATTACCAAATGGCTAAAAAAAAGTTTGGGTCGGGTGCATTTTCAGTGACTTGGTAGGCAACTGCAAACAAACTTAATTTTATTTTAGGCCTTATGGCCTAGGGATGGTGGGTAGTCCCTAGAAGCTTGTTTGGTTTTAAAAAATTGAAGTTTATCCAATTGCTGATGGGGCTGCAAATTTTTACTTATGCTCAACACTCAAGGTAATCAAGCAGCAAGGGATCTCTTTTGTACAAGCGGTCTACTGCTACAGGGGTTCTCAGTTTAAATTTAATTGTCTTATCATAGGGACTGGTCTACATGTCCTACAGTGGGAATACTGACTTTACGTGTATCATCTAATAGTGCATTTTATTTCAATTAACATGATAAATAGACTTGTAAACTAATTCAAAGTTTATAAGAAATTGATCTTTTTTTTTCAGCTGAGCAGTCCTGTTGTTGTTCTAACTGAGATGTGGCAGAATGAGGGCAAATGGTAGTGTATAGCAGCTTCCAGCAGGTGCCCCCCCCCCCCTCCCCCAATGGCCAATCAAAGTTTTACATAGAAATATATAAGAATTTTAAAAAAAAAAATCTTCTTCTCAAGAACCACTGTGCAGGAGAGATGAAACTCATAGGGAAGCATCTTCAGGTAGTGGACATTCAATTTTGATGCCCCCCCCCGCTCCCCCAATGGCCGGGCCGAGTTTGACATAGAAATACTGTAAAATCACATATTATCGAGGGGTCAAATTTTCGTGGTTTGAGGGAAAAATGATGGTTTGTTGGGATTTGATTTCGTGGATGAAGAACTTTTCCGTAGTTGTGCATATAAAAATTTACATTTCGTGGTGGACATAAATTCGTGGGTATTTTTATACCACGAAAGCAACGAAAATTAAACCCCCACGAAAATAAGTGATTTCACAGTATATAGGAAAATTCTTTTAAAATTTTCTCTGGAATAGCAAAGGCATGAATGATCATATTTTTATGGAAGCATCCTCATGTAGTCGACATTCAAGTTTATTCAAATCATGATCCCAGGGGGTAGGTATGGGCCACGGCATGGAATCCAAGTTTTACATAGAAACGTGTAAAAAAAAATCTTTAAAAATCTTTATTTCAATAACAGCAAAGCCATGATCAGTCCTATTCATATGGAAGCATTCTCAGGTAGTGTAGATTCAATTTTGTTTGAATCATGACCCCTTGGGGTAGGGCGGGGCCACGATGAAAATTCAAATGTAAAGGGCAATAAAACCACAGGTAGTCAAAGAAATATGCAAGCATCCTTACTTAGTGTGGATTCAAGTTTGTTTAAATCATACCCTACAATGTAGCTCTCCCTTTTAAGAATTGTTTGGGACCACTATTGGGTTTTACTTTTCAATAATAAACTAACTTATGCTTTATTCCTAGCCACATTGCTCAGGTGAGTGATGTGGCCCATTGGCCTCTTGTTCTTTAAACAGGCAAATTATGACATAGAGCTGCCGTCTCTACGTGAGACCATACGACAGAAGGTTGTGACCCTGCTGAGTGACCCAGACAACAGAAGGTCGTGACCCTGCTGAGTGACCCAGACAACAGAAGGTCGTAACCCTGCTGCGTGACCAGGACAACAGAAGGTCGTGACCCTGCTGAGTGACCCAGACAACAGAGGGTCGTGAGCCTGCTGAGTGACCAAGACAACAGAAGGTCGTGACCCTGCTGAGTGACCCAGACAACAGAAAGTCGTGACCCTGCTGAGTGACCCAGACAACAGAAAGTCGTGACCCTGCTGAGTGACCCAGACAACAGAAAGTCGTGACCCTGCTGAGTGACCCAGACAACAGAAGGTCGTGACCCTGCTGAGTGACCCAGACAACAGAAGGTCGTGACCCTGCTGAGTGACCCAGACAACAGAAAGTCGTGACCCTGCTGAGTGACCCAGACAACAGAAGGTCATGACCCTGCTGAGTTACCCAGACAACAGTTTTAAACAGACTCTACTGGAGAATGGAATCACAAAGCTGCATGTGTCTTCTTTGGCAGGCAGAAATGTACTCACTTTACCAAAACCAAGCATTGAAAAATACTTTTCTCAACAATAATTCTACAGTCTGATGTACGGATGTTAAGTTGAAACATGTTTGAGTTGTGGTAGTTGTTTGAAGTTTGATCTCATTCTCTAGCCAGTGACATACAGTAAATGTGGTTTATGATGGTTGATTTGAATTTTTAGGAATGTTAATTTCTGTACAGTGTATTTAATTTAAAAATTCACTGGTCCCTGGACTTCACTATAAATGAGTTTTACTGTACAAAGAAAAGTGCATCATCAAGGGGAATAACTCTTCTAAGCACTTACATCTATCTTCTCTTAGTAATGCTATTCAGCAATGACTTGATTGAAATTTAACTGCCTTAGCTAAATAATATGTTATTATATACTACCGGTAGTACATGTACATGAATAAAGAATGTGTTATTTACTAGCAGGATTCAAGATTCTCAAGACCATGCATTCGTTGCCATGGCCTCCAATGATGGTATATACATGAACAGTCAAATTATGGGAGTCTGAAAAACTGGAAGGAAACAGTGTTGCTAACCTCTCTAAACAGACCCTCAAGAATACTTTTGTACCTGGTAAAATAACAAATTACCGTATATACTCGCCTATAAGTCGGTCCGCCTATAAGTCGGTTGTATTTAATAAGCTTTCATTTCAGATGGACTGATGTCATATAAAACCTCACTTTTGATGGCTCACCTATAAGTCGGACACATAGTTTAGAACCAGAGATTAACTCCTAAAAAACCGACTTATAGGCGAGTATATACGGTACTTTGATATACACTGTATTATGTCATTGATTCTTTTTTATGAATATCCAATTTTCTTTAAATCGTCAGAAAAAAAATTTAAAAGGAAAAAAAATTATGTGATTTTTTAAAATTATCTGACTTGTACTTGAATATAGATACGTATAAGTGCTGTTTATTTCTTTGTTTGACAAGGAGAGAAAGTGAAAGGTTTAGTTTTCTGTGATTAGCTCTTGGATCTGCTTTCTCTAGCCACATTCACCGACATGGGGGGCAATCAACATTTACAAATCAGTAGTGTCTTTTAAATACATGTATTGTAATTAGAAATAAATGAATTGTTTCCTTTAATGATTTGCTTTTTTTAACTGGATAGATACAGGAAAGGCCATTTGAAGCAAAGCTATTAATTTGGACGAGTCCGACTATGGAAACATAGAAGATCTCGCGTACTTTGATACAGGTACAACACTGTACAAATATATGTATCTTGACATGCATGATTATTTAGATATGTACATGTATTGTAGATGTACTTTTTTCCATGTGGTATTAATTTACGCTATGTATGTTAGACACAAACTTTCCGCGGAAATTTGTCCTAGCGTACTTAAAATACTATGGCATATAGTGACAGTCTAAGAAATCCGCTTAATTTTCTACCCGCAGATTAAACAGAAATTGAGATTCCGCAGAATTATAACCCTGTGGAAAAAAGTACGTCTACAGTATTATGAAATAGGCAATTTTTTATATTGTGGAAAGTAGGAAAATAATTATGAAGAACAAAGGAAAATGTTTAAATATTGTCTCAAATTTTTAGTTCAAATTTTGAGTGTAGGATATCTTGGTGTATGATCGAGTTCTTGAAGTGTTCTGCCCTTTTACAGGTGCCCAGTCTGTTTGATCATATACAGTCAATGGGTTCCTTAACAGGTGCCCAGTCTGTTTGGTCATATACAGTCAATGGGTTCCTTTACAGGTGCCCAGTCTGTTTTATCACATACAGTCAATGGGTTCCTTTACAGGTGCCCAGTCTGTTTGATCATATACAGTCAATGGGTTCCTTAACAGGTGCCCAGTCTGTTTGGTCATATACAGTCAATGGGTTACTTTACAGGTGCCCAGTCTGTTTTATCACATACAGTCAATGGGTTACTTTACAGGTGCCCAGTCTGTTTTATCACATACAGTCAATGGGTTCCTTAACAGGTGCCCAGTCTGTTTGGTCATATACAGTCAATGAGTTCCTTTACAGGTGCCCAGTCTGTTTGGTCATATACAGTCAATGGGTTACTTTACAGGTGCCCAGTCTGTTTTATCATATACAGTCATTGGGGTTCCTTAACAGGTGCCCAGTCTGTTTGATCATATACAGTCAATGGGTTACTTTACAGGTGCCCAGTCTGTTTGGTCATATACAGTCAATGGGTTCCTTAACAGGTGCCCAGTCTGTTCTATCATATACAGTCAATGGGTTCCTTTACAGGTGCCCAGTCTGTTTGATCATATACAATCAATGGGTTCCTTTACAGGTGCCCAGTCTGTTTGATCATATACAATCAATGGGTTACTTTACAGGTACACAGTCTGTTTGATCATATACAATCAATGGGTTACTTTACAGGTGCCCAGTCTGTTTGGTCATATACAGTCAATGGGTTACTTTACAGGTGCCCAGTCTGTTTGGTCATATACAGTCAATGGGTTCCTTAACAGGTGCCCAGTCTGTTCTATCATATACAGTCAATGGGTTACTTTACAGGTACACAGTCTGTTTGATCATATACAATCAATGGATTCCTTTACAGGTGCCCAGTCTATTTGATCATATACAGTCAATGGGGTTTCTTTACAGGTGCCCAGTCTGTTTGATCATATACAGTCAATGGGGTTTCTTTACAGGTGCCCAGTCTGTTCTATCATATACAGTCAATGGGTTCCTTAACAGGTGCCCAGTCTGTTCTACCATGTACAGTCAATGGGGTTCCTTTACAGGTGCCCAGTCTGTTTGATCATATACAGTCAATGGGTTACTTGACAGGTGCCCAGTCTGTTCTACCATGTACAGTCAATGGGCTCTTGCTACAGTCAAGGGGTTCTCCAGGTCATGATCTTAACTCTAAATAAGGAAGTCTGGAAGCTCAGAAATGATTCCAAATCAGGTAACAGTCAAAGCACTCAAGTCATACACAGGGTAGTACAGCAAAACTGGGTTATAACGAAATCACTGGGACCTCTGAAATTACTTCGCTAAATCCGTAATTCTTTATAACCGTATAAGAAATCCAGTTAATTTGAATAGCTTGGGATCCAAGATGACTTCGCTATATCCATGAATTTGCAATATCCGTGTTCGTACTAATTAAAACGAGTTTTACTGTAAATTAAAAAAGATTTTAAGTCACTTTTGATTTGAGAAAAATTATCTGTGTTATCATCTTTTAAATTAGAAAAGATTTTAAACATAAGATCGTATCTGAAATGTTAATATTTGGAACAGATTACATTTTTGTTGGTATTCAACTTATAACCATCATACCAGATTTTAACATACAGCCGATTGTCTGCATTCTATATAAAGGTTGACTTTTGTAGGTCTGATCGCCTCCTTTGCTGTACACCACTTCCTTTGCTGTACACCACTCAAAGTGTTGGTTGGCTGTGGGGACCAGTAGTGAGACACATGTCTGCTGGGACGTGAGATTTCAGCTTCCAATTGACTCCATAGTCCACCCTGTAGGTAGGAATCAATGTGTCTTTCATAATAAAACACTGCCCTTCAATATTGGTAAGTCTTTATATAATTGATAATTTTCTTTCTTGATAGACAGGTGCCCGAGTAAGGAGGTTGATCATGCACTCCCAGGAGCTGTCCTGGCTAATCTCAGCCACCCAGGGAAACAATGAGGTGTCCATATGGGAGGTAGAGATGGGGGCCAGACAAAAAGCCTGTGGGCAAGTCCTACACCCACACTTAATCTCAATCAGGACAGTGACATTTTGAATTGGTCACATGGAAACCAGTCAAAGGAAGTTTTATTACATGTAATTATTTAGTTAAGAAGAATCAGATGACTAAAGAGTCCAAAAAAAAAGAATCTCATTTTATTTTCCTTTTACTTTTTAGCTCACCTGAGCCGAAGGCTCTAGTGAGCTTTTCTGATCAAAATTTGTCCATTATGTCTGTCACCGTCGGCAATAAACAAAATTGAATCTACACTACCTGAGCATGCTTCCATATATTAAATATTATGAATTATGGCTTTGTCATTCTTGAGAAGAATATTTTTAAAGAATTTTCTTATATATTTCTATGTAAAACTTAGGTTGGCCATTTTGGCCCCTCCTACTCCAGGGGGTTATGATTTAAACAAACTTGAATCTACACTAAGAATTAATGTTTCCCCATAAGTTTCATTTTTCCTGGCATAGTAGTTCTTGAAAATAATATTTTTAGTCCCCCACCGGTGAAACTGAGGGGACTTTAGGTTTCCTCCACGTCCGTCCGTCTGTCTGTCTTTCTCCGTCAGTCTGTCCCACTTCTTTTTCCACTCTTTTTTCTAAACGCTTGCAGATAATGAACTGAATTTCGGGATGTGATCTTAATGAGTTAGAGATCAAGTTTGAATTTTGCGTTGCTTCATTGATTTTTGACAGAATTATGGCATTTTGAATATTTTTCATAATCGCTTCATTAAGATCAGGTTCGAACTGCGCTAACTTCTGACTGTTCTTGAAAAGAAGTCAAAAATTTGAAAAGTTTTTAGACAGACTGACAAACAGCTAGACAGACAGACGGGCGCTGGGCATAATGTGATCAGAAAAGCTCACCTGAGCTGAACAGAAAAGCTCATTTGAGCTTTGAGCTCAGGTGAGCTAAAAAAGGAACGGTCTTACTAAAATTTTACACTGATGACCATTATAAGTCAACAAGCTCATTCAAATATGAACTATATGTTACAAATATTTTCGACTGCAAACATATTTATCAATAATTTACCTATATATCTAACATTTATATTTGGTTCCTTTAAACTTTAACAATGAAATATTTCTCTTAACACAGAAATTTAAGTTGCACAATTATTATAATTAAATTGTGCTAATAAAACTATATTTTGAAGAATACTAATTCCTTAAAATTGAAAGCTAACTTTTGTAAATGGATGCATTTTATTTTACAAGCACAGAAAACAGTGATTCAAAAAGCTATGCTTTAATCATTTCATTTTCTTGTTATGGAATTAGATATTATAGTAAATGTTATTTTCAATTTATACCTCTTTAATTTTGATTTTGATGTTCAGCGAATAAAAATTATTTATCCTGTATCAATTCACCATACATGTATTTGAAATTCATATCTTCATTACACATGATGTTCTTATCTGAATAAATGCAAAATTATTATCCAATTAAACCTGCTTTTGAAATTAAGGAAAAACAAGTACGAAAAAAATGATACATTGTATATGAAGCAGAGGAATATTTCCACTTCAATTCAAATAAAAACAATTTAAGCGGCACAGTGAGTCAAAATCATATCGTAATTTTAAGATATCTGTAGCATACAGAGAAAGACTTATGAAATTATGAGTATTTAGCGAATATCTGCACAATATAAGTGCCGGAAAATAAAGGTTGTATCTACCGTTTCGTTGTTTCGGTTATGTCAAGGTCACGCAGCTCTTATTTTTAGCTCAAACTTGTAAACAACATTCAACTGGAGCATGCCAAGGTGAGAAATATGTTCCAAAAACTTTTTTAAAAAGATTAAATCAAATTTTTTGGTCTTCTTACATTCATTTGTGGATAACTGAGACCCGCGCATGGTAACTAACTATGGAAACTTATTCAACACTTTTCTGCGCACGCTTACAATAGGGAGGAAGAAGTACAAGGGTATTTTGCAATATTTTCATTCTGGGGCAGACAGAAATTATTTTTACTTTTATTTTTCCCCATAAAAATACAATTTTTAGGTTCTGAAACATGTAATTTTCTGAAACTGAATACTTTTAAGAATTGAACAAAATTTACAGCGGTCATGCGAAAATTCTACATTTGTCAATTTTCCCCTTTGTGCGTCACAGTGCCGCTTTAAGTCATAGGAAAAGGTACACACTTTTGTAAAATTTCTCTAACTATGGTTAAAAGTTGCCATTAATCAGACTGAAATTTCAAATATTTTTTTTTTATAATGGTGTTAATTTTGAAAATTTAGGGAAGGGTTCTTCAAGGCAGGGAATCTACACAATCCTAAGGACTTCCAGACGGCTTTGAACAGGGCTTTCTGTATAGGCACTCTCCTCTGCCATTTCAAGCAGTCCGAGCTCCTGCAGCTGGGTGCACATCTGGCCTTAGAGGCGAGGAAAAGGACCAAGTCTGTCACCTACAGAAGGAAGATGGTTGCCAATGCCGGAAGACAGGAAGGAACATCCATGAAATATTCCTTAGCCCCACCCAGATTCTTGACCTTGCCACAGGGTCTTTGGTAAAATTATATTTTCACTTTTTAGCTCACCTGAGCCGAAGGCTCAAGTGAGCTTTTCTGATCAAAATTTGTCCGTTGACTGTCGTTTCGTTGTTGTTGTTGTCATAAACATTTTTAACATTTTCATCTTCTTCTCAAGAACCACTTGGACAATTTCAACCAAACTTGGCACAAAGTATCCTTGGGTAAAGGGGATTCAAGTCTGTTCCAAGGGGAGATTATCATGAATTTGTTAAAAATTAATGGCATTTTGAAATAATCTTTTTCTCCAGAACCGCTGGGCCAGGAAAGATGAAACTCAAGTGAAAGCATCCTTAGGTAGTGTAAATTCAACTTTGTTCAAAACATGACCCCCGGGGCAAGGGTGGGGCCAAAATGGCTGACCCAAGTTTAGCAAAGGAATATATAGCAAAAATCTTTAAAAATCTTCTACTCCACAATCGCTGGGCCAGGAATGATGAAACTCATGTGAAAGCATCCTTAGGTAGTGTAAATTCAAATTTGTTCAAATCATGACCCCCGGGGCAAGGGTGGGGCCAAAATGGCCGACCCAAGTTTTACATAGGATTATATAGGAAAAATCTTAAAGAATCTTCTTCTCCAGAACCACTGGGCCAGGAAAGATGAAACTCATGTGGAGTCATCCTCAGGTATTGTAGATTGGAGTTTGTACAAATCTTGACCCCAGGGCAAGGGTGGGGCCAAAATGGCCGACCCAAGTTTAACAAAGCAAATTATAGGAAAAATCTTTAAAAATCTTCTTCTCCAGAACCACTAGGCCAGGAAAGATGAAACTCATGTGGAGTCATCTTCATGTATTGTAGATTGGAGTTTGTACAAATCTTGACTCCAGGGCAAGGGTGGGGCCAAAATGGCCGACCCAAGTTTAACATAGGAATATATCGATAGGAAATATCTTTAAAAATCCTTCTCCACAATCACTGGGCCAGGAAACATGAAACTCATGTGGAATCATCCTCAAGTAGTGTAGATTCAAGTTTGTACAAATCATGACCCCCGGGGGTAGGGCGGGGCCAAAAATGGACGACTTAATTTTTACATAGGGATATATAGGGAAACCTTTTAAAATCTTCTTTTCAAGTTCCGGTACTTCAAAGCTATTATTAGTGATATTTACATGGAATTATCCTCAGGTAGAGAAGATTCTAGTTTGTTCAAATGATGAAGGCCTGGAAGGGGGGGGGGAAATTCAAGCCTGATGTGCTCAGGTGAGCGGTGTGGCACCTGGGCCTCTTGTTATGTAATTTAGATGTTTAAATTTTTCTGAAGCTTGGCTTGGAGTACAAAACATCTCATACCCACAAATAAATCTTTAAAAAAATTAAATAAATAAAGTTTATTAAAAGTGTGGATTTTCTTATTTCAATACTCGAACAATAGTAACAGAATACTTTTTTCAGATTCATCCCATGGACTGTAGTCTCATATGGCTGAGAGGTGACCTCTGCACCTAATCCAGGTCCCCACTGGCATAGAAGCTCGGCACCTAATCCAGGTCCCCACTGGCGTAGAAGCTCTGCACCTAATCCAGGTCCCCACTGGCATAGAAGCTCGGCACCTAATCCAGGTCCCCACTGGCGTAGAAGCTCTGCACCTAATCCAGGTCCCCACTGGCGTAGAAGCTCTGCACCTAATCCAGGTCCCCACTGGCGTAGAAGCTCTGCACCTAATCCAGGTCCCCACTGGCGTAGAAGCTCTGCACCTAATCCAGGTCCCCACTGGCGTAGAAGCTCTGCACCTAATCCAGGTCCCCACTGGCGTAGAAGCTCTGCACCTAATCCAGGTCCCCACTGGCGTAGAAGCTCTGCACCCAATCCAGGTCCCCACTGGCGTAGAACCTCTGCACCCAATCCAGGTCCCCACTGGCGTAGAAGCTCTGCACGAGTTCCTTGGCAAGGCTGAAGACATTCTGCACGAGAACATAGGGCCAGCTATCCTCTCCTGGGCCTCGATGTATCGACTAAACCTGTACACCAAGTGGATGGAGAAACTCCGGCATTTCAACCTTCCAGTCCTGTATGGCCCTCCTACAGCAGGAAAGACTTGGATTGCCCAGTGTGCAGCCTGGCTGAGTGATTGCCCAGTGTGCAGCCTGGCTGAGTGATTGCCCAGTGTGCAGCCTGGCTGAGTGATTGCCCAGTGTGCAGCCTGACTGAATGGATGCAGTGAGCTGCATATTGCTTCAAGGTATATAATTTTGCTACATTCAGTGCTATCTGAACAGAAAACAAATCCAAATTTATCTTAAAATACGAGATGAAAGGTTCATGTACTTGGTTAACAAAATTTCGTCCATTTTTCCTTTGTTAAGTGAAAACAATTTTTTTTCCTTTTCATCCATTTTCCTTTGTGAAGTGAAGACATATATTTTATCTATTTGCTCTTGTTCCTGGCAGATGTACATTGTCATTTAATTGTTACATCCTGGCTCACATCAAGTACAGTCTGCCCTTTGTGTGGGATGATCCCACTTCCACTGATGAGTTGTCCCAGTTGGCTATTGATCTTAGCAATGGAGCTGTAAGTTATTTCTATTAATTCAATGCACCTAACAGATGATGTACAAGAAGTGTCGGTTGTATCCAATTAAAAGTTACTACATGTGTAGTAATTTTGTTCTATTCACCATACAAATGCTGTGAAACAAGTGTCACTTTTATCCTATTCAATACAAATTAGAATAATAAAAAGTTTTCTCCTATTCCATACAAAATAGAATAATAAAATTATTTACATAAGCCTGCCATCTGTATAAAATTGTTAATTTATTTCATTTTCATTTTCAGCATGTTCAGGTGCGAGGGAAGGCCAATGATGAAGCCAGGAAGCCACTAACTGGTTGTCTTGTGACAGCAAACTTCGATCTGAGTGCAGCATTTAAGTAAGGATTTAAGTTTATATTCATTCCATATTCAATGTAATCTCTAAAGGCTTAGTCTGATTATCAGTCAGGAAGGATAACACCAGAAAATGTTTAAGAATTAATTATAATCGTCAACATGCTGCCTGAAATAAATTAAAGACATGAAGCAAATATCATTCTATGCATTTTGATATGATTTAAAGTCTTTGAAGTTAAATAATAAAGGGCCTTGTAGAAAGTAAATATTTTTAGTTTAAAGGAATAAGATTTTCATGATTCGATATACCAATGACATTGGCATAACATGAGATAAGCATGACATTGGCATAATTAACGTGAGATTAGGATTTGACTCTACTATCCTAAATGATTATTAATTGTAAAAAAAGTACATTACATTTTAAAATTCATGACATTGAAAATAGAACTTCTTTACAGTCAGTTAACTGAATATAAGTTAGGGAATACAGTGGACCTTCAGATATCCGGACGCCAGATATCCGGATGCTTCAGTATCCGGACGATTTTTCATTGGAACAGAATTTTTTAAATGTTATTTTGTCTTGTTTAACTGGTGATTCAGATATCCGGATGCTTCACATATCCGGACAAATTTATTGGGAACCAAAGCATCCGGATAAATGAGGGTCCACGGTAACTATCTTTTAATTTGGTATTTGCGACCGTTAATGCTGATTTAACGGTCGCAAACTTGAGTTTTACCGGCGACGCGTAAAACGGATGTTTGCGACCGTTAAATCAGCATTAGCGGTTGCAAATACCAAATTAAAAGTTAAGTTATTCCCATTCTAATGCAATCAATGCATGCTCGTTTTATTGCTTCAAACATCAGTGTATCAGCCAATCAAAGAGTGTTTTATAAAACAACTGCATTAAAATTTTAATTTAATGTTTGTACACTTTAGGTACCTCAGCAGACTGTTCGTCATGAAGATAGAGAAGACCAACCACCAAAAGAAGACTGGGGATGCCAAAGCCCTTGAGGATGCTGCCTGGGATGCCTTGAGGATGCTGCCTGGGATGCCTTGAGGATGCTGCCTGGGATGCCTTGAGGATGCTGCCTGGGATGCCTTGAGGATGCTGCCTGGGATGCCGGGAGGATGCTGCCTGGGATGCCTGGAGGATGCTGCCTGGGATGCCTTGAGGATGCTGCCTGGGATGCCTTGAGGATGCTGCCTGGGATGCCTTGAGGATGCTGCCTGGAATGCCTCTTCAGTGCTACCAGTGGTATTGTGCCATCTGAACTCACTGACAGCAGCTGAAGTAAACAAAGAAGTAGAGAACCAGTGGTATTGTGCTGTCTGAACTCACTGACAGCAGCTGAAGTAAACATGCAAAGAAGTGGAGAACCTGTGGTATTGTGCCATCTGAACTCACTGACAGCAGCTGAAGTAAACAAAGAAGTGGAGAACCAGTGGTATTGTGCCATCTGAACTCACTGACAGCAGCTGAAGTAAACAAAGAAGTAGAGAACCAGTGGTATTGTGCCATCTGAACTCACTGACAGCAGCTGAAGTAAACAAAGAAGTAGAGAACCTGTGGTATTGTGCTGTCTGAACTCACTGACAGCAGCTGAAGTAAACAAAGAAGTGGTATTGTGCCATCTGAACTCACTGACAACAGCTGAAGTAAACAAAGAAGTGGAGAACCTGCAGCCCATTGTAAAGATGGACATCAGGATCCTGGAAGGCATTGCCATGCCAATGGCCCTGGCAAGAATGGTATGATTTGTTTTAATAATTATCATTTATTACAAGTAACTGTAAATGGAACACGGTAAAAGAATATATAGACTTTAATTGTTTATATTAGCTATCCTTTCCTTATTCTTGTAAAAATTTTTGTATCTTTAAATAATTGTTCTAGTTCCTGAATGCTGCTCATCGGTATGATCTGATGCAGACTGTCATCAATTACCTCAAAGAGGTCCTCATCCCATATTACCAAGAGAGCCTGAAGCCAACCTGCGCAGAGATCACCAGGGCAGAAACCCGGACATTGGGGGATTCTGCATTTTCTGCCATTTTGGAAGTGTGCAACTCCCAGGTATATGTTCGACAAAATATTTGTAAAAAGCTGCAGTTAAATGTTTTTAATAGAATAGAATCTCCATTTATATTAAGAAAAGCGTTTTTCATTAACAGAGAAAATATAACAAAAATTCTTTGTTAAAGAGGGTAAAGATAACAGTGATCTTTATTCACAGGTTTAACGACAAGTTTTTTGGGGGGTTCTTCTTTGTGTCATATATATAGGGGGGCCCACCAGGCTTTCAATTCACATTTTCTATAGAGTAAGTTAGATTGGGAATGAAAGGGGGGACCCCCCCCCCCCCCCCCCCCCAGGCCCTCGGATACTGCGCCCCTGCAAATGAAGGGCCACACCCTCATTCAAGGGGAGATAATTGAGAAATACATGTAATGAAAAAATTGATGGGATGTTTTAAAACTCTTTTTCTCAAGAACCTTTGTGCCAGGAATGATGAAATGATGAGAATACAGAGTAGAGCTACATCAACTTTTAACGTAAAAGTGAATATTCCCTCATTTCTTTGCATTCTCTTCACATCTACCCTTAATTAATATAAGTACTTCTGAAGCCTTATCTTAATTGCAGATATTTATTAAAGTTTATATAATAAGAGTTTATTTCATTCAAATACAGTTACAGAATATAATTGTAAACTACAAAATGTACTTCAACAGTTTGGGAATATAATTGACAGGATACATGTAGTACGAGTACTGGACATGTATAGTTAGTAGTGTGTTCTTAATAGTTTAGAATTAGATATTCATAAAGTAAATTCCTGTAGAAAAATCTTAATGTCCACATTTTTTGCTATTTTTTTGGGGGAAATTAAAACTGCAAAATTTCCTTCTTCCAGAGAATATATGTAAACAAAACTTTCAGTGTCAAATTTTTTGTGAAAGTTAAAGGAAACTTCCACTCTCATCTCTCTGTTTTGTAGATTGATTGTGTAATACAGTTTTTACTGGGAGTGATGCAGGACAAACAGAAGAAATACAACAAGATGGACACGCGGACCAGTTTCATGTTACGGATCTCTCTGAAGAGCCAGTTGTTAGAACGGGATCCAGATGAAGAGCAAGGGAACCAGTAAAATGGAGAACTAGTTTATAGGGAACTAAACACTTTTATTTGTATGTAGACTTATTTTGTAAATGAACTAAAATGTAAGTTCTCAATTGTGTTCAATTTAAATTTTTATACATGTCATACCGAATTTCAAACTTCCACTGGGACATTTGATATCCATTTGTTGTTGAGAACTGGATAATTAACAATGTTTTTATAAGTCTAGAACATCCTTGGACTTCCTTTTTTAAAAAAATTTCAAATAATTCTCTTTTTCAAATTACTGCAAGTTGGGTCTAGTCTAACTGTATCTAGATTACATGAACGTTTATCTTTGAGATACAATTGCACAATTGTACTACATTGTACATGTACATAGTATTGCTGTGTGAAACAATTGTACTACATTGTACATGTACATAGTATTGCTGTGTAATACAATTGTACTACATTGTACATGTACATTATTGCTGTGTGATACAGTTGTACTACATTGTACATGTACATATATTGCTGTGTAATACAATTGTACTACATTGTACATGTACATAGTTCAAAAAATATTATTGTACTGTACAGACCTTGTGTAATAAATTGTTACAATTGTACATGTACATAGTTTGCTGTGTATACACATATTACATTGACATGTATAGTATTGCTGTGTGATACTGTTTACTTTGTACATTATAATAGTAAATTATGTGTAAACAATTGTACACATTGTACAAATGTACAAGTATTGCTGTGTAATACAATTGTACTACATTGTACATGTACATAGTATTATATTGTAATACAATTGTACTTATATATATTTACATTGTACATACATGGGGTATTTGAAATATAATTGTAACATTGTAATGTACATGTAAATGCTGTGTAATATTTTTTAGAAATTGTACATGCTCAAGGTGTTTTTAAAATTATTAAATATATGTTAATGATTTGAAGAAATGTTACAAGTTTTTGTAGATTATTTGCAGACAAATCATCTAAAAATGTTAATACTATTTAACAAACTGAATTCTGATCTTAATAATAGAAATCTGGTCGAAAAAATGGCTTTTAAATTCAATCCTACTAAAATTAAAGCAATGTTTTTTAGCCTGAAAAAAAGTGTTAATTATCCTAAACTTTTCTTCCAGCAAAGTCAGCTAGAATTTGTTTTTTTATAAACACTTAGGAATTTTTTTCTCGCAAGATCTTATTGGTCTACACATATTGATACTATTCTAGCAAATGCATACAAAAAAAATGGGCTTGTTAAAAAAACTTAAATTTTTGTTGTTTCAATTAAATCCGAAAAACTCTTTCACTCATGTACACAACCTTTATCAGACCACAGTTAGAATACGCTTCCTTGGTGTGGGGTGGATGTAATATAGGTGACAGCGAAAAATTAGAAAAACTACAATTATGTGCTGCTAGAATTGTTACAGGATTAACTCTGTTAGCTTCTAAAGATGCACTTTACATTGAAACTGGATGGGAACCATTACATGAAAGAATCTGTTTAAAAGACCAGACTAACTACAATGTATAAAATTGATAAAAACCAAGTTCCTGAATATCTCACTGATATAATCCCTAACTTACGATGTAATTCATCAAGTTACAGTACGAGAAACTCGCAGAACTATAACATACCCAAATGCAGATTGCAAGCTTACAACTCAACTTTCGTTCCCCTTGTTATTGAAGAATGGAACTCATTACCTCTTAATGTAAGAAATTCTCCCTCTTTATCTATTTTTAAAAAGTCTATTTCTTTTCAAGAAACAAATTCAAGAAACAAATGCCACCCTCTTACTTCAGTTATGGAAATCGACGCTTAAATATTATACACACGAGGCTTAGACATAACTGTGTGCTTAATAGCGATCTTTTTTGATGTTATGTAATCTTGAGTCCACTATGTTCTTGTGGAAGAGTGGAGGATTCTCATCATTATTTTTTCTCATGCGAAAAATATACAGAAGCCAGGAAAGAATTTTTTGACAAATTTTTGCGAATGGGTAAATTACATACTGTCGAACTTACACCTTACTCTGGGGAGACAAATCGTTAAATGATTTTGAAAATGAATACCTATTCTCTATTGTACAAACTTTCATAAAAAAGTCAGGACGATTTGGTTGATATAATAATTATTTCTATTTGTAAATCTTATACAGCATGTCTATTACATATGAAATGTATTCTATTGAATGTTTTACTCTGATTATTATACATTATTATTATTATTATATTATTATTATTTGATATTAAGCTGAAACCCATGTATGTAAATATGTTTGGTATAATTTATATGTAGGGAAAGGGCGTAATAAGTTTTTAGAACTTTTGCCCAATCCCATTTGTATAGTATAATCAATAAAATATGTTCAAATCAAATCATAGTATTGCTGTGTAATACAATTGTACTACATTGTAGATGTACATAGTATTGCTGTGTGATATCTCTCCTTACTTTTATGAAGTAAGCTTAATATATGGATGTAGGTATGGTGACTACTGGCCAGTTATTCAAAAGAGTTATCGCCCTTAGACCTTGAAAATTTCTCAATTTTTTCTTACTTTGTTGACCTGATAGTATGACTATAGGGTAAATTTGCATTGTATATATTTCAAATATAAGGACAGGTGATACAAAGAAATGAATGTATGGACTAGCTGATATTTATTTAACATTGTAATCTGGTTGTAAATGATGTAAAATATTGAATTTCTAAAATGTAAGAAAATATTAACTTTCTATGAATTGTTCAAAATGGTACCTTTTTTGCCATCATCCTTATAAATATTTACTTTTATAATATGAGATTATTTTGAAACTTTTAAATGAAAAAGTACAAGTTTATGCTGTTATTTTTTAGAAAAAAGTTTGCATGTTAATATGTCCTGATGTTTCTTTCTTTTTTTTTTTTTTTTAACCAGTGTTCAAGAGAGTTATTGCCCTTAGACTGTGGAAATTTCTAATTGCTCACTGTTAAGATGCCTGGTATTGAAAAACTAATATGTAGAATTAATAATTTTTAATTAATTATTATCTTCATTAATTCATAATTAGACCATACATATTTTTATATACAGTGGATCTTCAAATATCCGGATGCTTCAGTATCCGGACGCTTTTTCATCGGAACAGAATTTCAAAATGTTATTATGTCTTGTTTAACTGGTGATTCAGGTATCCAGATCGATGCTTCACATATCCGGACAAATTGACTGGGAACCAAAATTCCGGATAAATGAGTTTCCACTGTATATGTCAGTTTTATATAACTTTCTTTAAGTCATATGAATTTAGAAACGTTGTATGTAATAAATCATATTTTTATAAAAATATACTGTTTTTACCTATATTGAATATTAGTATTTGTTCAGACATTACCCGGTACTCTTGTAAAATTGATTTGAGAAATGCATGGATTCATAAATTATGGTAAAAAAAAACTTTTTCAAATGATAAAAATCAAGAAATCTTCATTAGTTTCTGTTCGAACTAGAACTGTCCAATAGGGACAAATACCCCCCGCTGGGTTTTTCAGAGAAGGTGCCATTCAAAAATACTTTATGGAGGTGTTCACAATTTACTTACAAAATTTTGCAGTGAAATATAATTGCTCATCATGTTTCTTAATAAATGAAACAAATGTGCAACCAAATGATCAATACTAATACATTTTAATTCCATTGTAACATTTTTTTTTAATTTTTTTCATTTAATTTTTTTTATTACTGCATTAAAAATATATACAGTGGACCTTCAGATATCCGGACGCCAATATATCCGGATGCTATAACAGTATCCGGACGATTTTTCATCAGAGCGAAATTTTTAAATGCTATTTTGTCTTGTTTAACTGGTGATTCAGATATCCGGATTTTTCACATATCCGGACAAATTGACTGGGAACCAAAGCGTCCGGATTAAATGAGGGTCCACTGTATTGCAATTATGTGTTATGTCACTCTGCAAACTGATTGTTGAATAAAAAACCATTATAAAAATCAAATTAATCTTGATATATCAACTTGAAATGCATTTTGAAAATAAAGAGCTGGTCATCCAGTAATGAAGTGCTTTGTCAGACAATTTTTTACAATTAATAGAATAAGAGAAGAGAGATCTTTAATTCTTGTGCCTTATTCCCTGGAGATGGATAACACACCAACTTGATAAAGATATGCCTTAACAACTTCCAACACCAAACTCATTAATTTATCTTTAACTGGATGCATGTCCAGTCATTATGCCCGAGAGACAAATGAAATTACATTATCTTCTGTGCAATGTAAAAACTGTTTTTAACACTTGATGATGTTTCTTTTTTTAAGTTTTTATGAGTAGTTTTAAACTGAGTATTTTTGAACAGATATTCTAGATTCTATATCTCAAACCTTATACATGAGCCCAAAATGAACAAGTCAATTAAAATTAAAAATAAAACCTGTAAAATGCAAAAACATTAACAAAAAGAGTTGAAAATTCCAGGTGCACACCTTCATATGGTGAATAAAAAGTGTACAAATTTTCAGATTAATCCTTGCAATATTTTCTGAGAAACGGTCCAGACAAAACCACAAAATAAAAATGAAAAAACACCTGTAAAATTCAAAATAATAATCCAATCAAGATGAAAAATATCAGGTGCACAACTTCATATGGTGAATAATATGTGTACAAATTTTCAGACAAATCCTTCCAATAGTTTCTGAGTAATGGTCCGGACAAAATCTCGTCTACAGACAGACGGACATGGTGATTCCAATATACCCCCCCCTAAACTTCGTTTGCGGGGGGTATAATAATCAGATAAAATCAAGTTATGAATATTTATGCATTTTAATATAAAGTTTTATAATACTCAACTTTCAAATTTGTATGTTTTAATTTTATTGATATTAAAACATTCAGTACATGCACATACCGTGTTCTATGTTATTATGCTATTATCCTAACCCTAACCCTGTGGTGCGATTTGAAAAATCTCAAGGACTAGTGTGGACCATAAATATTAAACTTCCTGATAAAGTGTAGATTCTAAATTGTTCAAAATCATATTGTAGGGTTGATTTGAACATATTTTATTGCAATATTACCCTTGAGCACTTGAGTGAAGGATGTCCAAATATTTCCCACATACAGTAGGTGAGAAAAATGATTTTAAAATCTTTTCATGATGAACAAGACCATGATCACCAATATTAAGATGCATTCCTCAAAGCTTAACATGATTAGTAAAGGGACAAGCGGCAATCCTTGGCTGACTCCTTTATGCTCCATTAAAACCTCGGCTGTAATAGGTGGAGGAATACACAACATGTTGATACATCTCTCCCCCAGAAACCATCTTCTATATCTATTTCGCTCTGCCACTCTTTTTAATACCGTATAAGTGTTTTATTTTAGCGTTTTCTACTTAAATCTGCCAAACTAAATTTAGCTTTTAAAATGCTAACTAAAGAAGCTATTGCAAATAATATGCAATTAATTTTTAGCGATATTAGATTCTTCCTCGCTAATAATGTAAAATATTGCTAAAAATTTATTAATAGTTACTGATTCTTCAATGTATATTGCTAATTTAATTACCACCATAAGTAAGTCTTTGTAAACAAGGACATAGTGTTTGGGGTGCCACAAAAGTACATGTATAACACTTGAATGAAATTTAAAAAAAAACCAAATGACTGAATCAGCAAGATGGTAGAACACCTATGACGTCCAAGGTTGGTTCACTGCAAGGTGCAAGCGTAGGAGCCATCCGAAAAGATGGGAGTGGAAAAAGGAATGTGTCGGCCATATTTGATAAGCCTCCCTTTACATCTGAGGACCCCTCTATATAAAGCAGCTCACTTAGTCACCGTTCAGTGTAATCAATTATCACTGGTACATGTTACTCAGCACTCGTAGCAACAGAAAATATCTTTAACTGTGTTATTTCTCTATTGCAGGAGAGTAAGATACCTAAGTGCGGTATACAAACATAAATACATGTATACATGTACGTACCATAATTACAATAAAATGTACACAAAGTTATAATGCAAGATAGCCAGCACAAACACGGGTGGCCATTCCACCCCGATACCCATGACAATAAAGCAGTCACGCGCAGGTGTAACAAATGCAAAGAGTATAGCTTGGTGCTTATACAGCAGACAGTAATATCAAGAATTGCATATGTCTTAATCTATGGGTCGAGTTCAGCTTTATGATACATGTTACCATAGTGCAGATAAAAGTTGAATGTAAAAATTACAGGTATATTTTTTAATTCAAGTTTTATAAACTTGTTCTCTAAAAACTGGTACATTTTGTATTATTATCTATAGATAATACAACTTAATATATCTTTTGAAATTAATGGTTGGACTTATAATTCACATAATAATCATTATAAATAATGTAAAATAATTCAAATTCTGTTACAAGAAAAATTATATCTAAATTAAACATGACTGTATATACATAAATTTAGATGAATTGCTGTGACAAGGGGGATAACTCTTGAATACATTATAAGAATGTTACTTTTGTATGTTTATAGAAAAATCCTTGCCTGTTACACAAACTGATGAGATCTTTAAATAGAACAAAATAATTCCAATTATTTTCCTCTGCTTTCACTGAAAGTTGAAGTAATTAATTTGTCTGTCCTGTGTGACCATCTGTCTGTAATATAACTTTCAATCCCACGCACAATGTAATTTAAGATAACTCCTTAAGACTTAAAGAATATCCATAGATTTTGAATTCCAAAAGTCAAAGGTCAAGGTCATAACTCTAAATACTCTTCATTTCAAATCTCAATGGCACAAGTTTATTCAGTTGAAAGCATGTCGATTCCATATGAACTTAAAGATATAATGTTGAACATTTATGACTTGAGAAACCGTGATAGATACGTATTGCTTACATTGTGTTATGAAAAAAGAAAACATTTGCAAATGTAGATATTTTATGGTACACTGTTTCGCTCTGTAAGAGCTATCAGGCCGCCTAGCAGACGACAAGCTTCTCCATTGGGCTCTGACGTTTCTCCAAACAGCACAAACTTTGGTGATTCAGCAGTCATCCTGCCCAATTTATTTGTTCATCAAATGCCCATGAAAATTATTTGTTAATGGAATGAATTTAATAGCAATAAACTGAGTTGACAACAGTTTACCTTTATACCGTATTATTTGTTGGTGATGCAGCATTCCTTAAATATTTTATGGTACACTGTTTCGCTCTGTAAGAGCTCATCAGGCCGCCTAGCAGACGACAACAGCATCTCCATTGGGCTCTTTTTCTCCATAACAGCACAAACTTTATAGTGATTCAGCGGTCATCCTGCCCAATATCATTTGTTGGTGATGCAGCAGTCATATGCATCCTGCCCAATATCATTTGTTGGTGATGCAGCAGTCATCCTGCCCAATATTATTTGTTGGTGATTCAGCAGTAATCCCGCCCAATGTTATTTGTTGGTGATTCAGCAGTAATCCTGCCCTAAATATTATTTGTAGATGATGCAGCAACTCCTGCCCTAAATATTATTTGTAGGTGAAAACTCCTGCAAATCAGTCTCTGTAGATAAAATCCTTATTTGTAAATGGTGATTCAGCAGTCATCCTGCCCAATATTATTTGTTGGTGATGCAGCCGTCAAAATTTCTCCTGGAATACAGCTTTCCTATAAGATCTGGCAGAATGACAACTTTAAAATTCCTCTCCTATTTTCTAGTATTGTCTTCTTACAGAGTGGTGTCCCTTTCCTCTTTTGACAGACTCTAAATCCTGTCTCAGTAGTCAATTCACCACTCTCTACTCTGAAAATCCTGTCTCTGTAGATAAAACTCCTGACTATAAATCCTGTCTCTGTAGATAAAACTCCTGACTCTAAATCCTGTCTCTGTAGATAAAACTCCTGACTCTAAATCCTGTCTCTGTAGATAAAACTCCTGACTCTAAATCCTGTCTCTGTAGATAAAACTCCTGACTCTAAATCCTGTCTCTGTAGATAAAACTCCTGACTCTAAATCCTGTCTCTGTAGATAAAACTCCTGACTCTAAATCCTGTCTCTGTAGATAAAACTCCTGACTCTAAATCCTGTCTCTGTAGATAAAACTCCTGACTCTAAATCCTGTCTCTGTAGATAAAACTCCTGACTCTAAATCCTGTCTCTGTAGATAAAACTCCTGACTCTAAATCCTGTCTCTGTAGATAAAACTCCTGACTCTAAATTCTGTCTCTGTAGCTAAATCATAACTCTGCAGCTCTAGATACTGTCTGTTTTACTCTAAATCCTGTCTCTGTAGCTCTAAATCCTGACTCTGTAGCTCTAAATACTGACTCTGTAACTCTAAATCCTGTCTCTGTAGCTCTAAATCCTGTCTCTGTAGCTCTAAATACTAAATCTGTAACTCTAAATCCTGTCTCTGTAACTCTAAATCCTGTCTCTGTAACTCTACATCATGTCTCTGTAACTCTAAATCCTGACTCTGTAACTCTCAATCCCGATGTTGTAACTCTCAATCCCGATGTTGTAACTCT
Organism: Saccostrea cuccullata; assembly: GCF_032062105.1. Classification (NCBI taxonomy): domain Eukaryota; kingdom Metazoa; phylum Mollusca; class Bivalvia; order Ostreida; family Ostreidae; genus Saccostrea; species Saccostrea cuccullata. Next base: position 47,551 of record NW_026937517.1, on the reverse strand, counting down.
AAATCCTGACACTGTATCTCTAAATCATGTCTCTGTAGCTCTAAATCCTGACTCTGTAGCTCTAAATCTCTGATCTAAATCCTAACTCTGTCTAAAAACTCCTGACTCTAAATCCTGTCTCTGTAACTCTCTGTAAATAAATGACTCTGTAACTCTAAATCATGTCTCTGTAACATTACTCTAAATCCTGTCTCTGTAGCTCTAAATCTCCTCTGTAACTCTAAATACTGACTCTGTAATCTCTAAATCTCTCTGAACTCTAAATCTGTCTCTGTAACTCTAAATCTGTAACTCTAAATCCTGTCTCTGTAACTCTAAATCCTGACTCTGTAACTCTAAATACTGACTCTGTAACTCTAAATCCTGTCTCTGTAACTCTAAATATTGACTCTGTAACTCTAAATACTGACTCTGTAACTCTAAATACTGACTCTGTAACTCTAAATCATGTCTCTGGAACTCTAAAAATTTACTATGTAGCTCTAAATACTGACTCTGTAACTCTAAATCCTGTCTCTGTTACTCTAAATACTGACTCTCTAAATCTCTCTGTAAAAATACTGACTCTGTAACTCTACATACTGACTCTGTAACTCTAAATCACGTCTCTGAAACTCTACATCATGACTCTGTAACTCTAAATACTGACTCTGTATTACTCTAAATCCTGTCTCTGTAGCTCTAAATCATGTCTCTGTAGCTCTAAATACTGACTCTGTAACTCTAAATACTGACTCTGTAACTCTGTAACTCAAAATACTGACTCTGTAGCTCTAAATACTGACTCTGTAACTCTAAATCATGTCTCTGGAACTCTAAAAATTTACTATGTAGCTCTAAATACTGACTCTGTAATTCTACATCCTGTCTCTGTAACTCTAAATACTGACTCTGTAACTCTAAATACTGACTCTGTAGCTCTGAAATTGCCTCTGTAACTCTAAATCATGTCTCTGTAGCTCTAGATACTAACTCTGCAGCTCTAAATACTGACTCTGTAACTCTAAATACTGACTCTGTAACTCTAAATCATGTCTCTGTCATTCTAAATATTGACTCTGTAACTCTAAATGCTGACTCTGTAACTCTAAATGCTGACTCTGTAACTCTAAATCCTTACTCTGTAACTCTAATCATGTCTCTGTAATTCTAAATCATGTCTCTGTAACTCTAAATCCTGACTCTGTAGCTCTAAATACTGACTCTGTAACTCTAAATCCTGACTCTGTAACTCTAAATACTGACTCTGTAACTCTAAATCCTGTCTCTGTAACTCTAAATACTGACTGTGTAACTCTAAATACTGACTCTGTAGCTCTAAATACTGACTCTGTAACTCTTACACATGTCTCTGTAACTCTGTAGCTCTAAATACTGACTCTGCAGATCTAAATACTGACTCTGTAACTATAAATACTGACTCTGTAACTCTAAATACTGACTCTGTTACTCTAAATACTGACTCTGTAACTCTAACTCTAAATCTGTCTCTGTAACTCTAAATCTCTGTAGCTCTAAATCTGATCTGTAACTCTAAATCTCTGTAACTCAAAATACTGACTCTGTAACTCTAAATCCTGACTCTGTAACTCTAAATCATGTCTCTGTAACTCTAAATCCTGACTCTGTAACTCTAAATCATGTCTCTGTAACTCTACGTACTGACTCTGTAACTCTAAATCCTGTCTCTGTAACTCTAAATACTGACTCTGTAACTCTAAATACTGACTCTGTAGCTCTACATTCTGACTCTGTAACTCTAAATACTGTAACTTTAACTACTGACTCTGTAACTCTAAATACATGTACTGATTCTGTAGCTCTAAATACTGACTCTATAAATCATGTAACTCTGTAACTCTACATCCTGTCTCTGTAACTCTAAATTCTGACTCTGTAACTCTAAATCATGTCTCTGTAACTCTAAATACATGTACTGACTCTGTAACTCTAAATACATGTACATGTACTGACTCTGTAGCTCTAAATACTGACTCTGTAATTCTACAGAGTGTATCTGTAACTCTAAATACAGACTCTGTAACTCTAAATCATGTCTCTGTAACTCTAAATCCTGACTCTGTAGCTCTAAATACTGACTCTGTAACTCTTGAGCATGTCTCTGTAACTCTAAATCATGTCTCTGTAACTCTAAATACTGACTCTGTAGCTCTAAATAATGACTCTGTAACTCTGTAACTCTGTAAATAAATATGTCTCTCTGTAACTCTAAATATACTCTGTAACTCTACATCCTCTCTGTAACTCTAATCTGACTCTGTAACTCTAAATGTCTCTGTAACTTTTAATACTGACTCTGTAACTCTAAATACTGACTCTGTAACTCTAAATCCTGACTCTGTAACTCTATCTAAATCATAACTTTGAATCTCTAAATACTGACTCTGTAACTCTAAATACTGACTATGTAACTCTTATTACTGATTCTATAACTCTAAATGCTGACTCTGTATCTCTAAATCTGACTCTGTAACTCTAAATACTCTGTAACTCTAAATCTGACTCTGTAACTCTAAATATGACTCTGTAACTCTAAATATGTCTCTGTACTCTAAATCTGACTCTGTAACTCTAAATCCTGACTCTGTAACACTATATCTAGACTCTGTAGCTCTAAATCATGTCTCTGTAAATCTGAATACTGACTCTGTAACTCTAAATACTGACTCTGTAACTCTATATACTGACTCTTTAGCTCTAAATACTGACTCTGTAACTCTAAATACTGACTCTGTAGCTCTAAATACTGACTCTGTAACTCTAAATCATGTCTCTGTAACTCTAAATACTGACTCTGTAACTCTAAATCCTGACTCTGTAACTCTAAATCATATCTCTGTAACTCTAAATCATGTCTCTGTAACTCTAAATACTGACTCTGTAGCTCTAAATACTGACTCTGTAACTCTATATCCTGACTCTGTACTCTAAATCCTGTCTCTGTAACTCTAAATCATGTCTCTGTAACTCTAAATACTGACTCTGTAGCTCTAAATACTGCCTCTGTAACTCTAAATACTGAATCTGTAACTCTAAATACTGACTCTGTAACTCTAAATAACTCTTAAGCATGTCTCTGTAACTCTAAATCATGTCTCTGTAACTCTAAATACTGACTCTGTAGCTCTAAATACTGACTCTGTAACTCTAAATCATGTCTCTGTAACTCTAAATACTGACTCTGTAGCTCTAAATACTGACTCTGTAACTCTAAATCATGTCTCTGTAACTCTAAATACTGACTCTGTAACTCTAAAAATTTACTGTATAACTCTAAATACTGACTATGTAATTATACATCCTTTCTCTGTAACTCTAAATACTGTCTCTGTAACTCTAAATACTGACTCTGTAACTCTAAATCATGTCTCTGTAACTCTAAATCATGTCTCTGTAACTCTAAATCCTGACTCTGTAGCTCTAAATACTGACTCTGTAACTAAATACTAACTCTGTAACTCTAAATCATGTCTCTGTAACTCTAAATACATGTCTCTGTAATTCTTAACACTTACTGTGTAGCTCTAAATACTGACTCTGTAATTCTAAATCATGTCTCTGTAACTCTAAATCCTAACTCTGTAACTCTAAATCATGTAACTCTAAATACTGACTCTGTAACTCTTAATCATGTCTCTGTAACTCTAAATGCTGACTCTGTAACTCTAAATCCTGACTCTATAAGTCTAAATACTCAATCTGTTGCTCTTAAGCATGTCTCTGTTATTCTAAATCCTGACTCTGTAGCTCTAAATACTGACTCTGTAAGTCAAAATCCTGACTCTGTAACTCTACATCATGTATCTGTAACTCTAAAACATGACTCTGTAACTCTAAATATTGACTCTGTAACTCTAAATGCTGACTCTGTAACTCTAAATACTGACTCTGTAACTCTAAATACTGACTCTGTAACTCTAGATACTGACTCTGTAACTCTTAATACTGACTCTGTAACTCTTAATACTGACTCTGTAGCTCTAAATACTGACTCTGTAACTCTTAAGCAAGTCTCTGTAACTCTATATCATGTCTCTACAACTCTAAATACTGACTCTGTAGCTCTAAATACTGACTCTGTAACTCTAAATACTGATACTGACTCTGTAACTCTAAATACTGACTCTGTAACTCTAATATGTCTCTGTAACTCTAAATACTGTCTCTGTAACTCTAAATAACTCTGTACACTCAAATACTGACTCTGTAACTCTATATACTGACTCTTTAGCTCTAAATACTGACTCTGTAACTTTACATCATGTCTCTGTAACTCTAAATCCTGACTCTGAAGCTCTAAATACTGACTCTGTAACTCTAAATCATGTCTCTGTAACTCTAAATCATGTCTCTATTCATCTAAATACTGATTCTGTAGCTCTACATTCTGACTCTGTAACTCTAAATCATGTCTCTGTAAATCTAAATACTGGATCTGTAACTCTAAATACTGACTGTGTAGCTTTAAATACTGACTCTCTGTAACTCTAAATCATGTCTCTATAACTCTAAATACTGACTCTGTAGCTCTAAATACTGACTCTGTAATTCTAAATCATGTCTCTGTAACTCTACATCATGTCTCTGTAACTCTAAATATTGACTCTGTAACTCTCAATCATGTCTCTGTAACTCTAAATCCTGACTCTGTAACTCTAAAGCATGTCTCTCTATCTCTAAATCATGTCTCTATCAATCTAAATACTGACTCTGTAACTCTAATATCTGACTGTGTAACTCTGTCTCTGTAAAATATGACTCTGTAACTCTAAATACTCTGTAACTCTAAATCTGACTCTGTAACTCTAAATACTGTCTCTGTAACTCTTAATACTGACTCTGTAGCTCTAAATACTGACTCTGTAACTCTAAATCCTGACTCTGTAGCTCTAAATAAAGTCTCTGTTACTCTAAATCATGTCTCTGTAACTCTAAATACTGACTCTGTAGCTCTTAAGCATCTCTTCTCTGTAACTCTAAAAAATCTCTCTGTAACTCTTAATACTATCTCTGTAACTCTAAATACTGATTCTGTAACTCTAAATACTGATTGTAGAACTCTAAATCATGTCTCTGTAACTCTAAATACTGACTCTGTAACTCTAAATTCTGACTCTGTAACTCTTAAGCATGCCTCTGTAACTCTAAATAATGACTCTGTAACTCTAAATACTGACTCTGCAACTCTTAATACTGACTCTGTACCTCTAAATACTGACTCTGTAACTCTAAATCCTGACTCTGTAACTCTAAATACTGACTCTGTAACTCTAAATCATGTCTCTGTAACTCTAAATACTGACTCTGTAGCTCTAAATCATGTCTCTGTAACTCTAAATACTGACTCTGTAACTCTAAATATTGTCTACGTAGCTCTAAATACTGACTCTGTAACTCTAAATCCTAACTCTGTAGCACTAAATACTGACTGACTCTGTAACTCTAAATCATGTCTCTGTAACTCTACATCATGTCTCTGTAACTCTAAATATTGACTCTGTAGCTCTTAAGCATGTCTCTGTAACTCTAAAGCATCTCTCTGTAACTCTTAATACTGACTCTGTACCTCTAAACACTGACTCTGTAACTCTAAATCCTGACTCTGTAACTCTATATACTGACTCTTTAGCTCTAAATACTGACTCTGTAACTTTACATCATGTCTCTGTAACTCTAAATCATGACTCTGCAGCTCTTAATACTGACTCTGTACCTCTAAATCATGTCTCTGTAACTCTACATCATGTCTCTGTAACTCTAAATATAACTCTAAATACTGACTCTGTAACTCTGAATACTGACACTGTAATTCTACATCCTGTCTCTGTAACTCTACATCATGTCTCTGTAACAAATATTGACTAAATGCTGAATGCTGACTCTGTAACTCTAAATCCTGACTCTGTAACTCTAAAAACTTGCTGTATATTTCTAAATACTGACTCTGTAATTCTACATCCTTTCTCTGTAACTCTAAATACTGTCTCTGTAACTCTAAATACTGACTCTGTAACTCTAAATACTGACTCTGTAACTCTAAATCCTGACTCTGTAGCTCTAAATCTGAATCTTAAACATGTCTCTTTTTCTCTAAATACTGACTCTGTAACTCTAAATACTGACTCTGTAACTCTAATACTGATTCTTTAACTCTAAATACTGACTCTGTAACTCAAAATCCTGACTATGTAGCTCTAAATCCTGACTCTGTAACTATTTATAATCTCTGTAACTCTAAATACTGACTCTGTAACTCTACATCATGTCTCTGTAACTCTAAATACTGACTCTGTAACTCTACCTCTAAATACTGACTCTGTATGTCTCTAACTCAAATACTGACTCTGTTACTCTAAATACTGACTCTGTAGCTCTTAAGCATGTCTCTGTAACTCTAAATACTGACTCTGTAGCTCTAAATACTGACTCTGTAACTCTATATACTGACTCTGCAACTCTACATCATGTCTCTGTAACTCTAAATACTGACTCTGTAACTCTCTAACTCCTGAATCTGTAACTCTCAATACTGACTCTGTAGATCTAAATACTGACTCTGTAACTCTAAATACTGACTCTGTAACTCTAAATACTGACTCTGTAACTCTAAATACTGACTCTGTAACTCTAAATACTGACTCTGTAACTCTAATGACTCTGTAAGTCTAAATACTAAACTCTAAATACTGACTCTGTAACTCTAAATCATGTCTCTGTAACTCTAAATCCTGACTCTGTAGCTCTAAATACTGACTCTGTAACTCTTGAGCATTTCTCTGTAATTCTGTATCATGTCTCTGTAACTCTTAATACTGACTCTGTAGCTCAAAGTACTGACTCTGTAACTCTAAATACTGACTCTGTAGCTCTAAATCATATCTCTGTAGCTCTAAATACTGACTCTGTAACTCTAAATACTGACTCTGTAACTCTAAATACTGATTCTGTAACTCTAAATCATGTCTCTGTAACTCTAAATACTATCTCAGTAACTCTAAGTACTGTCTCTGTAGCTCTCAATACTGACTCTGTAATTCTAAATACTGTCTCTGTAGCTCTAAATCCTGTCTCTGTAGCTCTAAATACTGACTCTGTAACTCTAAATACTGACTCTGTAACTCTAAATACTCTGTAACTCTAAATCCTGACTCTGTAACTCTAAATCATGTCTCTGTAACTCTAAATACTATCTCTGTAACTCTAAATACTGACTCTGTAACTCTAAATACTGACTCACTAGTTCTATATACTGACTCTATACCTCAGCATTCTGACTATGTAACTCTAAATACTGACTCTGTAACTCTAAATACTGACTCTGTAACTCTAAATACTGTCTCTGTAACTCTAAATACTGACTCTGTAACTCTAAATCATGTCTCTGTAACTCTAAATACTGACTCTGTAGGTCTAAATTCTGATTCTGTCTATCTAAATCTGTAGCTCTATATACGAACTCTGTAACTCTTAATACTGACTCTGTAGCTCTAAATACTGACTCTGTAACTCTTAATACTGACTCTGTAACTCTTAATACTACTGTAACTCTAAATACTGACTCTGTAACTCTTAATACTGACTCTGTACTCTACATGCTGACTCTGTAACTCTTAAGTATCTGCAACTCTAAATCCTGTCTCTATAACAATAAATCTTGTCTCTGTAACTCTAAATACTAACTCTGTAACTAATAACTGATTTTATAACACTAAATAATGACTCTGTACACTCTTACTGACTCTACAACTCTACATCCTGACTCTGTAACTCTTAAGCATGTCTCTGTAACTCTAAATACTGACTCTGTAACGTAACTATAAATCCTGATTCTGTAACTCTAAATACTGACTCTGTAACTCTAAATATGATCTGTCTGTAACTCTAAATCTGTCTCTGTAACTCTAAATACTCTCTGTATCTCAGTAACTCTGTAACTCTAACTGACTCTGTAACTCTAAATACTGACTCTGTAACTCTAAATACTGACTCTGTAACTCTAAATACTGACTCTGTAACTCTAAATCATGTCTCTGTAACTCTATATACTGACTCTGTAGCTCTAAATACTGACTCTGTAACTCTAAATCCGGACTCTGTAACTCTAAATATTACTGCTCTAAAATACTCTGTCTAACTCTAAATACTGACACTGTAACTCTAAATCATGTCTCTGTAACTCTACATCATGTCTCTGTAACTCTAAATACTGACTCTGTAACTCTAAATATACTGACTCTGTAACTCTAAATACTGACTCTGTAACTCTATATACTGACTCTTTAGCTCTAAGTACTGACTCTGTAACTTTACATCATGTCTCTGTAACTCTAAATCCTGACTCTGAAGCTCTAAATACTGACTCTGTAACTCTAAATACTGACCCGGTAACTCTAAATCATCTCTGTAACTCTAAATACTGACTCTGTAACTCTAAATTCTGACACTGTAACTCTACATCCTTACTCTGCAACTCTAAATCTGACTCTGTACTCTGTAACTGTAGCTCTGACTAAATCTACTGACTCTGTAACTCTAAATCTCATGTCTCTGTAACTCTAAATACTGACTCTGTAACTCTAAATCCTGACTCTGTAACTCTAAATAATGTCTCTATATCTCTAAATCATGTCTCTATCAATCTAAATACTGACTCTGTAACTCTAAATTCTCTCTAAATACTGTCTGTAACTCTTAATGTCTCTGTAACTCTAAATCATCTCTGTAACTCTAAATACTGACTCTGTAGCTCTAAATACTGACTCTGTAACTCTACATCACTAACTCTGTAACTCTAAATACTGACTCTGTAACTCTATATCCTGACTCAGTAACTCTTAAGCATGTCTCTGTAACTCTAAATAATGACTCTGTAACTCTACATCATGTCTCTGTAACTCTAAATACTGACTCTGTAACTCTAAATCATGTCTCTGTAACTCTAAATCATGTCTCTGTAACTCTAAATCCTGACTCTGTTACTCTAAATATTGACTCAGTAATTCTAAATACTGACTCTGTAGCTCTACATTCTGACTCTGTAACTCTAAATCATGTCTCTGTAAATCTAAATATTGACTCTGTAACTCTAAATACTGACTCTGTAACTCTAAATACTAACTCTGTAACTCTACATCACTAACTCTGTAACTATACATCACTAACTCTGTAACTCTAAAAACTGACTCTATAACTCTAACTTCTGACTCTGTAACTCTAAATCATGACTCTGTATCTCTACATCATGTCTCTGTAACTCTAAATCCTGACTCTGTAACTCTAAATACTGACTCTGTAACTCTAAATACTGACTCTGTAACTCTAAATACTGAATCTGTAACTCTAAATACTGTCTCTGTAACTCTAAATACTGACTCTGTAACTCTAAATACTACTCAGAAACTCTGACTCTGTAACTCTAAATCATGACTCTCTCTAAATCTGCATGACTCTGTCTGTAATCTAAATGACTGACTCTGTAACTCTAAATACTGTCCTGACTCTGTAACTCTAAATACTGACTCTGTAGGTCTAAATCATTTCTCTATAACTCTAAATACTGACTCTGTAGCTCTAAATACTGACTCTGTAACTCTAAATACTGACTCTGTAACTCTAAATCATCTCTGTAACTCAAAATACTGACTCTGTAATTCTAAATCATGTCTCTGTAGCTCTAAATCCTGTCTCTGTAGCTCTAAATACTGACTCTGTAATTCTACATCCTGTCTCTGTAACTCTAAATACTGACTCTGTAACTCTAAATCAAACTCTGTAACTAAATCTGTACTCTGTAAATAAATGACTCTGTAACTCTAACTATTGACTCTGTAACTCTAAATATGACTCTGTAACTCTAAATCTGACTCTGTAAGTTCTATATACTGACTCTGTAACTGTCTTAATGTTGACTCTGTAACTCTAATACTGTACTCTGTAACTAAAATCTTGACTGTAACTATATACATGACTCTGTAACTGTAACTCTAAATACTGTCTCTGTAACTCTAAATCATGTCTCTGTAACTCTAAATACTGACTCTGTAACTCTACATACTGACTCTGTAACTCTACATCCTGACTCTGTAACTCTTAAGCATGTCTCTGTAACTCTAAATAATGACTCTGTAACTCTAAATCCTGACTCTGTAATTATAATAATGACTCTAATTCCTGACTCTCTAGCTCTAAGTACTGACTCTGTAGCTTTTAATCCTGACTCTGTAACTCTTAATCCTGAATCTGTAACTCTAAATCCTGACTCTGTAGCTCTAAATCTTGTCTCTGTAACTCTAAATACTGACTCTGTTACTCTATACACTAACTCTGTAGCTCTAAATCATATCTGTGCAACTCTAAATGCTGACTTTATAACTCTTAATCATGTATCTGCAATTCTAATGTTTAAGAAGTCTTTGCTATGCTTCTGATTTATACTGGATTAAACTTTTTGCTTGAATTCGTTATCTCTATATATTTTATATATGTGTGGGTTTTTTTTTAATTTGGTTTTTGTATTTTATTTATATGAAAACAATAAATAGGTAATCAAAGATTACCTTGCTCACCTCAACAAATGTAATCGTTAAGTAAGTCACAGTACAGAAACAGTGAAATGACACACAGTAGATGGATCATACCGTAAGACAGTTCATACATTAAGTACAATTCACGTCCGCTGCGCCGCGTCAAAGTTAATATGTAAACAAAGGTTAAGTGACTGTCCATTCTCAACGCACCAAGTGAAAATCAACACGCGATTCCGGATGAGACCTTAAACACCAAGATCCCATGTAACGGTAGGTTATCGAAAATCAACAGCTAAATTTAATCTAAATGCTGCAAGTATCATGTAAACACTTAAACTTTGTTGAGGTGAGATAAACAAAATAACACCTACCACCAATCATGTATAAATACTGAAGTGACAAAGAAATCACTTACTTCTGACTCCAGCTGGACTGAGGTGAGGTTCCTGTGACAGACACAGTGTGCAGAGGGAACTTTCAAACAATGAACTTTTAACACATTTAAATAAAGAGGAAACTGAAAAATAAATCATCATGCTTCAAAAAAAGGAATACTTATCTCTAATATCTTAAATGAATAATCCATCCATGGCAAAAATAAATTTTAAAAAATTTTAAAAAACAAATAATAACTTTACTGCAAATGAAAAAGAACTACATAAACTACCATCTACAGAATAGGAGAAAGTCGCCATTCTTTACCATCGACTCCAGACAGGAGAAAGTCGCCATTCTTACCATCCACTCCAGACAGGAGAAAGTCGCCATTCTTACCATCCACTCCAAACAGGAGAAAGTTGGCATTCTTTACCATCCACTCCAAACAGGAGAAAGTCGCCATTCTTACCATCCACTCCAGACAGGAGAAAGTCGTCATTCTTTACCATCCACTCCAAACAGGAGAAAGTCGCCATTCTTACCATCCACTCCAAACAGGAGAAAGTCGCCATTCTTTACCATGATCCATTCCAAAGAGGAAAAAGACGCCATTCTTTACTATCTACTCCAGACAGGAGAAAGTCGCCATTCTTTACCATCCACTCCAGACAGGAGAAAGTCGCCATTCTTACTATCCACTCCAGACAGGAGAAAGTCGCCATTCTTTACCATCCACTCCAAACAGGAGAAAGTCGCCATTCTTTACCATCCACTCCAAACAGGAGAAAGTAGCCATTCTTTACCATCCACTCCAAACAGGAGGAAGTCGCCATTCTTTACCATCCACTCCAAACAGGAGAAAGTCGCCATTCTTACTATCCACTCCAAACAGGAGAAAGTCGCCATTCTTACCATCCACTCCAAACAGGAGAAAGTCGCCATTCTTACCATCCACTCCAAACAGGAGAAAGTCGCCATTCTTTACTATCCACTCCAAACAGGAGAAAGTCGCCATTCTTACTATCCACTCCAAACAGGAGAAAGTCACCATTCTTACTATCCACTCCAAACAGGAGAAGTCACCATTCTTTACCATCCACTCCAGACAGGAGAGAGTAACCAATCTTTACCATCCACTCCAAACAGGAGAAAGTCGCCATTCTTACTATCCACTCCAGACAGGAGAAAGTTGCCATTCTTACTATCCACTTTAACAAATCAAAAAGGAAAGGTGACTAAACAGACCTTCCACTACCAAACCCTTCTTTAACAAAGTTTTAAAGAACTTTATAAAATTGAAGAACTTTTGAACCTTTTATTTATTTTTTTACCATTTTTATTATTTAGTTAAACAGATTTAAGGCGATATATTTTATAAATGCTATGTTTAAATAGTGGTGTGTGTATAACATGTATAAAATAAAAACATAGAAAAAGAATAACACTTAAACTGAAGTTTTTAAAATAGTGTTAGGAAAAATCTTTAACAATCGATACACCTATTTAGGAAAATTTTGTCGCCTCTTACTATTCTTTACCTATTCTCTAAAGCCCCCGATCCACCAGGGGGTTTAACCAATCAAAAAGGACCAAGGTAACTAAACAGACCTCCCACTAACCCAACCCTTCTTTACTGGAAAGTTTTAAAGTACTTTATAAAATTGAAGAACTTTTGAACCTTTTATTTATTTTTTTATTTTGTTTTTATTATTTAGTTAAACAAGAGCTAAGGCGATATATTCTTATAAATGCTATGTTTAAATAGTGGTGTGTGTATAACATGTATAAAATAAAAACATAGCAAACATAAGAATAACACTTAAACTGAAGTTGTTTAAAATAGTGTTAGGAAAATCTTTAACGATCGATACACCTATTTAGTGGAAAATTTTGTCGCCTCTTACGACAAGCCCCTATTAGGCTGGGAACCTATTCTCTAAAGCCCCCGATCCACCAGGGGGTTTAACCAATCAAAAAGGACCAAGGTAACTAAACAGACCTCCCACTAACCCAAACCCTTCTTTTAAATTAATGGAAAGTTTTAAAGAACTTTATAAAATTGAAGAACTTTTGAATCCTTTATTTATTTTTTTATCATTTAAGTTTCATTATTTTATTAATAATCGGTTACTAATAAAATTTTGTTTCTTTTTCTATTTAAAGCTAACATAACACTGTTTTAGTTGTACCGAAAACACTACTCTACTCAAGTCAAGATTTAAATATTCATTTTTTATTCATTTTATTTTTATTATTTAGTTTTTAAGAGAGCTAAGGCGATATATTCTTATGAATGCTATGTTTAAATAGTGGTGTGTGTATAACGTGTATAATATAAAAACATAGCATACATAAGAATAACACTTAAACTGAAGTTGTTTAATTTAGGAAAATCTTTAACGATACCCCTATTTAGTGGAAAATTTTGTCGCCTCTTACAACAAGCCCCTATTAAACTGGGAACCTATTCTCTAACTGGACTGACCTGACTGAACTCAAAGTTGCCATTCTTACTTTCCACTCCAAACAGGAGAAAGGTGCCATTCTTACTATCCACTCCAAACAGGAGAAAGTCGCCATTCTTACTATCCACTCCAAACAGGAGAAAGTCGCCATTCTTACTATCCACTCCAAACAGGAGAAAGTCGCCATTCTTACTATCCACTCCAAACAGGAGAAAGTCGCCATTCTTACTATCCACTCCAAACAGGAGAAAGGTGCCATTCTTACTATCCACTCCAAACAGGAGAAAGTCGCCATTCTTACTGTCCACTCCAAACAGGAGAAAGGTGCCATTCTTACTATCCACTCCAAACAGGAGAAAGGTGCCATTCTTACTATCCACTCCAAACAGGAGAAAGTCGCCATTCTTACTATCCACTCCAAACAGGAGAAAGTCGCCATTCTTACTATCCACTCCAAACAGGAGAAAGGTGCCATTCTTACTATCCACTCCAAACAGGAGAAAGTCGCCATTCTTACTATCCACTCCAAGCAGGAGAAAGGTGCCATTCTTACTATCCACTCCAAACAGGAGAAAGTCGCCATTCTTACTATCCACTCCAAACAGGAGAAAGTTGCCATTCTTACTGTCCACTCCAAACAGGAGAAAGTCGCCATTCTTACTGTCCACTCCAAACAGGAGAAAGTCGCCATTCTTACTATCCACTCCAAGCAGGAGAAAGGTGCCGTTCTTACTATCCACTCCAAACAGGAGAAAGTCGCCATTCTTACTGTCCACTCCAAACAGGAGAAAGTCGCCATTCTTACTATCCACTCCAAACAGGAAAAAGGATCCATTCTATCTGACTGACTGACTGACTGACTAACTGACTGACTTACTGATTTACCCTCTGGTGGTGGCTGATCCTGGGGAATCACTTCCAGCGGAGGCCAGCATCGAAATGGAAACCAGGACGGATGACCTCCAGCAGCCAGAGGAGATAGCGATACCGTCTCCCAGGCCCATGCAAGACCATGATCCTTCAAAGAGGGAGCTATTACAAACTGAGTGGAGGGCACTGCCATCCCTTCCGTTTGTTCAAGCTCCATCTCTGGAAGATCAATCACAGGCTTGGGAGCTGGCGCTGCAATCCCCTCATCCTGTTCAGGATCCCCCTGAGGGTGAGCTATCACAGACTGACAAGATGGCGATGCCACCTCTTCAGTTTGTTCAAGCTCCTCCTCAGGAAGATCAAGCGCAGGCTGTGAAGAAGGCAGTGCCATGTCCTCTGTCTCTTGGAGAGCATCTCCAGCCCCCACCCTCTGCTGCCTGATGGACTGCCGCACCTAAAAGATAAAAAGAACAATTATTAGAAAAGGACCAGAAAACCATAATTTTATATACCTTGAGGTTTGAAATACACTGTGGGACGTGGGGACTGGTCATTTAGATAAGAAGATAAAAATTTCAATTTCCATGTAAAATCAGGTGCTATTAAAAAAAATCCCTCTCTGCTCATTAGAGCTGAAACAAATGTTCCAACATTCGCAAATGAATAGATTTTCACGAATATTCAAATCATGGAAAATTTGTATTTGAATACTTGGTCAGATGTTTTATACCCTTATTTCATGCAAGGAATTGTGTAGGCCTATCCATTAAGTTTTTGATCACGGATAAAAAGGAGCAAAAGGAAGCATTTACATAAGGCATATTGTAAACTTTGTCCACATGGTACTACTGGCCTGATAAAGGCATGACGCCAATTAATTAATCATCTTCAAGCCAAACATTCATTAACCTTAATGTATCTTTGATTTAATTTAAATATTTAACATTGACCGCCTGATGATTATCAAAAGTAAACATAGGTAATCAGAGATTACAGAGCTCACCTCAACGAATGTTGTCTTTAAGTAAGGCAAAATCACACAATTACCCAACAAAAAGTGTACATTCCAAAATTGAAAATATTCAAGCAATTTTAATTGATCTGATGCTTTTAAATAGACCTACATAAAAAAAATTTAAACTGGTTCTTCTTCATGAAAATGTAATCAAAATCCAGCATCTGAAGCAAATTTGAGAATTTTCATCTCTTGATGAAAACTTTAACCTGTTCACTCAACCGGTAAAAGTAGGTAAGATTCTGCATCCGAAGCAAGGCCGGTAGTGTGCATCCTTAAATGTATCATCCATGCAAGTTTGGTCAACATTGGGCTTATAGTTACTTGGAAATGAAACATGCACTAAAAACTTTAACCTGTTCACTCAAACGGGAAATGTAGGTCAGATTCAGCATCCAAAGCTAGCCCGGTAGTGTGCATCCTTAGATGTATCATACATGCAAGTTTGGTCAAAATAGGGCACATAGTTACTTGGAAATGAAACATGCATCAAAAACATTAACCTGTTCAATCAACCGGAAAATGGATATCAGATTCAGCATCCGAAGCAAGCCCAGTAGTATCCATTCTTAGATGTATCATCCATGCAAGTTTGGCCAACATAGGGCTTATAGTTACTTGGAAATGAAACCTACACCAAAAACTGAACCCAAAATGTTAACCTGCTACAAAAACATTAACCTGGTCATTCCTTTGCATCTGAAACTTTGACTGGTACAATGAAACACACAAGAATCATCTTCCATGCATGTCTAACCAATATAGGACACAGAAGTACTTAAAAAAAAATGCTCCAAAAAACTTAACCTTAACCTGGGACGCCGACGCCGGTGTGGATGCCCACGCCGAGGGTATTACATAAGCTCCCCCAACTTCGTTGAGGTGAGCTAAAAAAAGATTTATATTGTGCGGAGAAATATATTCTGGATCAACATACGGAATCCATTGTTCAGATTTATAGTTCATAAATAATTTCAGAAAGCATATTTAAAAAATATACATTATATTTTAATTTTTTGAAAATATATTATATCAAATATAAATCAAAAAAATTACCGGACGTTTCCAGAAAGGGACCGCTTTTGTCTTATTAATATTACAGTAAAAAATGACGGGCAGCTGCTAGTTTGGTGATTGCGGCTTTTACGTAATAGGAATGCAATACAGAGTCCTAATTTAAAGAAGTAAAGAGGTTTATGATTGTTGATCAAAATTCTTTTTCTAATCTAGTTTTTTCTTAAAAATAAACACAAGTCCTACATAAGTAGTATACATTGTACATGATTGTTGATCAAGATTCTTTTTCTAATTTAGTTTTTTTTTTTTTAAATAAACGCGAGTCCTAATATACATTGTACATGTCAAAAAACTTTAAACAGATGTTTATTTCTTACACCTATCTTAAAGCTGAACACTTCTTATAAATAGGCACTGTCAGACGGGTATATAAACAGTTCGCTTTCGTTACACCCGATTGCACATTCTAAACTCGTGGCCGACATGTAGTACACCTATCGTGGTCTTAGATTTTTTTGCGTTTATTTCTTGTTTTCATGTGCATTTTCTGTTTGTAAATAATGTATTGACCTGTATTTTCCATGATACTTTTGTCCTGATTTGGAAAAAATATGTAAAAATTGATATTTTCATCGATATTGAGTAGCACGCTTTGTTAGATGTACGTTTGAAGTCGTTGGATCTCTATAGTATAATACATTGAACTGACTAGCGATCTGCAGGCATGTTTTCGAAGCTAATTCTTAGGACTAAGAAACTTCGTAAGATATACTTACGACAATTCTTAAGACTAAGTGGGTTTTTCGAAAGTATCGTAACTTAAGAAAGTTCTTAAGAATTATCTTAAAGTTACGACAGTTTTGGACATATCTTAAGTCTAACGTATTAAGTAGAAATAGCTTCGTCCAAGTTTTTGCTGGTTCGACTAAATCGTCGTACCAGACGTTATTGAATATTTAAAGATATAGGAAGAATTCGAAAGACTGTAGCCCTTTTCACAAAAAATCTTACGACTAAGATAGTTTTTTCCCTATTCTTCTATATATATACCTAAATTGTAGCAGGTTACAAAAAAATCTTATATTTCTGTTACATTACAGTAAATTGTGAATTATTCGTCTGAAATAATAATTTTCTTTATTAATCAAAGAAATATCAGAGCTGTCAAAATTTAATCTTAGTCGTAAGAATTTTTGTGAAAAAGGCTACAGATTACTAGTATGTCGGGACCGTGAACCACAGCTGTAAGAATTATATACCACTGTAATATATATATTTCGTTATAAAAAATGTTTGATAAGACTATTAATTTTTGTTGATATGTTAATCAAAACAAATGTAATATACAGTTTGACTAATGAATGATATAGCGCACTATATAATTAAGAAGAGGTATATATTTCTCTAACCCCTCCTTCCCCCTAAAGCCTCTACGCTATCTTAAAAATCATGGATTTTTTGGTATTATGTATATATCAGGTGGTTGCTATAGATATAGACGTAGCATTTTGAAAGGGTGGGGAGAGAAAAATAATCCAACTAACAAAGAAAAAGAATCTATCTAACATTTCAAAATAAACTTGACAAGCGAAAAAAAACCCGAAAATTTAGTAGCTCGAAAATCCACAGGCACCTGGTGTTACTTTATTTTTCTTTAAATACAAAAAATATAACCCCTACATAATAATAATTTATTTTGGGGTAGGGGTAATTTTTTTTATTAAAAGAATATTGAAAAATAAGTAACGTCAGATGCCTGTACGAAAATCCTATTTCGTGCTGGGGGATTTACTCATGAATACACTAACTACTACATTGCCCTTATCTTACTACTAGTATACAACACAAAGGGGGGGGGGGGGGGGGGTAGGGCGATCTTTCAATGAACATTTTCAATGGTACAATGTATTCCTCCGTGTTAAATTACGTGCCTATATGCATCTACTTTCCAAGAATACCTTTTGTTAGAATTCATATGACATTCAGTGCCTCAAGGATATGCACAACATACATGGTAAGATAAAACCTGTTAACAATAAAATTTAATCTCACATAATCTGATAGAGTCGTGGAGTAAGGAATTGATCCTCACGTCTAAGTCGTGTTCGAATCTCACTGTGGGACGTGGAGACCGGTCCTTCAGATGAGATCGTATAAACTGAGGCCCCGTGTCGCAGTTGGTGGTGGCACGAATAAGATCCCTCAATTTGCTCAATGGCTGTAAGTTTTGAGAATAGGACAAAATTTGTAGCTCACCACCGGCACGGGTTGGCGTCTCCATATGATTGAAAGATTCTCGATAGGGACGTTCAATAATATACAATCAATTAATCTTGACCTATGATAGAGAAAGAGTTTTCTCTGTCAGAATAATTTAAGAAGACGTCTTAACTCTGGAAAAAGAGAGAGAGAGAGAAGAGAGTTTTTTGAGTGACCTTACAGGTGTTGATACCGCCCTCTGTGGCAGAAATTGGGAGTATAACCAATTATTCCCACAACTTTTTCTTGCGAATTATTTAGTCTTTGGGAAAGGGGGCTCCTCCAGTTTTGTCTACTTAATTCCTTCCGATTTTGCGCTGCATTCCGTTTCACTCATGTAAATTGCGCACTTTTAAATTCAATAATTCTAAATGATCAAATGGCACTCCATTTGACTTTAAATGTAACCAATGTTACAGTTTATCGTCGAATTTAGATGATTAATAACTAAAGATATATACTTTATATTTTTAAATAAAAAAAAAATCAAATTCTTTTTATTTTTATTTTCACTCTTTTAAATATTTTCATTGTGATGACATTACGTGTAGCATTATACATGTACAGGTAACTCTCGAAACCTCGAAGTCCGCGGGACCGAGGAAAAACTTCGAGAGATCAAGAGTTCGAGTTTTCAAGAGTCCGGATTTTTCCGGGTATGTTCGACAGGTTTTAAAATTGGTCATACCGGATGTGTTGATTTTCATGCAGTTCTTACCTTTTACACGTGGTTTTTTACAAAACAACGATATGTTTTCGTATTTTAAGTGAATATTTATTTAACTGAGTAAAGGAAAAATGGACATCGTCTATTCGTGTTCTTAATTTTATTTTTTATCATACGGATATCATTCTACTCATTCGTTATATGAAAACGGCATAGACCAGCGTTGCGTGGTACATAGCATTGTGACTTTTCCAAACATGTGCATTGAACGAAATTCTGTATGTATTTGTCCAAAAAAAGTCGTCAAATTGACAGCAAGGATGTTTCTGAATTTTCATATTTCGTTAAACTTTGAAACTGATTCGAAATAAAAATTTAATTCATTAATTGTTTCGTCTCGTAATCTGCATTTACAATTTCTCAGCGACACTACATTTCTGAATTATCGTAATAAAGACGATGATAATTATTTTGATAGCATATAGAAATACTCATAAATCAATTATCACCTTGCAGAATAAGTGTCACCTGAATAAACATCCCGTTTCACGAGACCCGCGTCTTCTGCCTGGGGTCATTAAATGTCCAGGTAAAGTTGCTAATTATGTAACTTGGGTTAGTATACACATAGCCACTTCGAGGTATCAAGGGTGAATTTCAATAGAATATGAACAGCGGGACTGCAATTTTACTTCGAGAGATCAAGGGTTTCGAGAGATCAAGAGTTCGAGAAATCAAGAGTAAATTTGCTTAGTTATATAGGGAAAAAATTCGGGACCGGAGACTCAATTCGAGCGATCAAGAACTTCGAGAGATCGAAGTTCGAGCCATCAAGAGTTACCTGTATATAGCAAAGAATTACAACTCTCTGATCCCTGACAATGGTTAAAAGCTTGGAGTATTTCTATTTCATAATGATTTAAGACGTCTTAGCTTAGGATAATCATAAGATAGCTTTGAAAAACACTTTAAGATAATCTTACGATGATCCTAAGATTTTCTTAAGATATATCTTAGGAAATTTCTTATAAACAATCTTAGGAAAGTTTCGTAAACATGCCTGCTGCTCCTTATATACGAGTTGTAGGGAGAGCGATGAAGAACGAGAAATATGGCGGACTATCAGCCTATAATATTTACGAGTAGTGTTCAGCTTTAAATACATACATGTAGATATATAGTAATAAACAATTATAGAATTTGAAGGTATATGGAAAGTATAACTCTTTTATTTGATTACCCAATGTTTGAATAAGAATTTAATCGATTAACAGTCATGAATAATCGAATGTTAATTTATGGTATTCGTTTCAGCTCTACTGTTCATATGCAGAAGTGCCAAGTACAACTAAAAGAGTTAAGGAGTTTATTTTTAAGGAGTATTCCACTTAAGTATAGTAGTGTGGTGTCTTTTTACACCCTTGGTTTACTGGATAGATTAGTAGCAATGGGTATTTTGTTTGATTTCATTGTGTATAACAAAGTATTTCTAATAAAATCATTGTGCATTCATAATGAATTATTAAACGCATCAAAACTATAAGCCAATTTTTAACAACCATCGCGCTAAAAAATGCCAGAACTTTTCCCCTCCATCAGACTATGGTTTTTATGTTACATGTACATGGGCCGAGACATTTAGATTAGATACTATAAAAAGAATATCCGTGATATAAAATATTTTCCTTTCAAAGACGAATTATATGTTGATTCACAAAAAACAACAAATACAATTTTCTATTCACAAAAACTCTAGCAATGTGAATAAACCTGACTAAAACAAGATCAAACAAACAAGTCCATATGCTGGTTGATACATGATCAACTGAGTACATTTCAACTTAGTGCTTGGTAGCATGTTTACTGTGGGCAAATTCCCTGAATGATCTTGGGTCAAGGTCATGACACACCCTTAGGTCATTAACAATCTTTGTGTTAAGTAGTAGTTTCTAATTTCCCTCTGTAAGGAAGATAATGGACCTGACACATTTGCACAGACAGACGGGGACATGATGTGAACAATTAAGAACTACATTATACCAGGATGCTTCCACATAAGTTTCAGCTTTTCTGGTCCAGTGGTTCTTGAGAAGAAGATTTTCAAAGATTTTTCTTATATATTTCTATGTAAAAGTTTGACTCCCCTTTGTGGCCCTACCCTTCCCTCGGGGGTCATGATTTGAACAATTTAGAATCTACACTATCCCAGGATGCTTCCACATAAGTTTCAGCTTTACTGGCCCAGTGGTTCTTGAGAAGAAGATTTTTTATCACCCAACCCTATTTTTGTCTTTTCTTGATTATCTCCCCTTGTGGTGGGATATGTCCCTTCATTTTAACAATTTAAATTCCCCTTCACCCAAGGATGCTTTGTACCAAGTTTGGTCAAAATTGGCTCAGTGGTTCTTGAGAAGAAGTCGAAAATGTGAAAAGTTTACAGACGGACAGACAGACAGATCAGAAAAGCTCACTTGAGCCTTCGGCTCAGGTGAGCTAAAAAGGGAAGTAACTCTTAGAAGAGTTAAAAATTGCTTATATTACGAATTTTAGTAATATTACGATTTTTCGTATTGGACTGGACTGTTAATGGCACAGGATAAAAATTAAAACAAGAAATTTTCGATTTTTATAGCCTTATCAACTAAAAAATTGTGATTGTGTGTTATAATACTTACCGGGAAGTCCATCACGTAGTCGGCGTGCCAGGCAGGGCGACGCCGAATCCTCGAAGACCGTCGAAGCTCCATCTAAACAACAAGAAAACTCAATCAGTATACAAACACAACACAGTTATTTTACTTGATTTTTATAATAATTAAGTCACTACAAGATATAAGGTATTTCTCTGTGTCATTGTCAGATTACAGGTCATATTCCCAG
This sequence comes from Saccostrea cuccullata, assembly GCF_032062105.1. NCBI lineage: Eukaryota > Metazoa > Mollusca > Bivalvia > Ostreida > Ostreidae > Saccostrea > Saccostrea cuccullata. The sequence continues at coordinate 25,453 of NW_026937517.1, read as the reverse complement.
TCACAATTTTAAATTAATGAGGCCCGATCTACTTGATCTGCGCATACATTTTAGCGCAGCATTGACTTATGCACGTCACAGTACCTTTGACTGCATGCCATCAAAATTGAATACAAGGTCTGACAAATCCCATTGCCTGACGCCCAGGGCTAGTGAATTTTAGAGGCGGGCAAGTGAATTTTAATAGGCAGTAATGTCCGTAAACAATTGACGTAAAAAAATCAAATAATAAATATTTTAAAAAATGTCATAGTTTTCCACGAAATTCAAATTATTTTGTTGTAAGAGTTATCTTCCTTTGTTTGTCACACTTTGTATGAGAACCAGTTTAATTGTGTCATCATTATGCAATTCATTACAAGTTTTACTGAAAGTTTTATAAGCACGTGTATTTGTACTTAATTGTAAGTGACAAATTGGCATTGGAGAAATGGAGAAAGTTTTGACAGTTATGAGGAAGAAAGCGATCAATACCATGCAGGAGCAGAGAAGAAGATTTTTAAGGAAATAATGCATTTTGGCTATATTATCTATATAGCCCCGCCCAAGCACTAGAATCCCAGACCCGGGGGCCATGAATTTTACAATTTTGATAGAGGACTCAATGTTCATTACAATCATGCAAACAGTTTGACAGCTTGATGTCCAGTAGTAAAAAAGAAGATTTTTATAAAAATTTCATTAATTTTAGTGGTTTTGCCCCACCCCTCAGGCCCCAGGGAGGTGGGGACCATGTAAATTCACAATTTTTGTTCCTCTTCATCCATAGATGCTGTATACCAAATTTGGTTGAAATTAGTTCAGTAGTTTCAGAGAAGAAGCTGAAAATGTCCTAATAAAAACTAGAGGACATCAAGATCAAGATATTTATAAATTATAAGGATGACTGCATGCACTTAAGTAAAGGCACAAATATTTGTGGGGGATTAAATTTCGTTTATTTCATTGTTAACAATATTAAACTAGAACTGTCCATTAGGGACAAATAACCCCCGCTCGGTTTTTCAGAGAAGGTGCCAATGTTACAAAAATTTGCAGTGAAATACAATTGCTCATCATGTTTCTTAATGAATGAAACAAAGGTGCAACCAAATAAAACATCAAAACTAATACATTGTAATTCCATTGTAACATTTTGTTTAAATTTTTTCATTTTATTTTTTTTATTACTGCATTAAAAAATATATTGCAATTATTTATGTGTTATGTCACTCTGCAAACTGATTGTTGAAAAAAAACCATTATACAAAATCAAATTAATCTTGATATATCAATTTGAAATGCATTTTGAAAATAAAGAGCTGGTCATCCAGTAATGAAGTGTTTTGACAGACAATAAATTACAATTAAGAGAATAAGAGAAGAGAGATCTTTAATTCTTGTGCCTTATTCCCTGGAGATAGATATTACACACACTTGATAAGAGATATATTGCCTTAACAACTTCCAACACCATGCAAACTCATTAATTTATCTTTAACTGGATGCATGTCCAGTCATTATTCCCAAGAGACAAATGAAATTACATTATCTTCTGTGCAATGTAAAAACTGTTTTTAACACTTTATGATGTTTCTTTTTTTAAGTTTTTATGAGTAGTTTTAAGCTGTAGTATTTTTGAATTGATATTCTAGATTCTATATATCTCAAACCTTTAATTATACATGAACCCAAAATAAACAAGTCAATTAAAATTTTTAAAAAAACCTGTAAAATGCAAAAAAAATTAACAAAAAGAGATGAAAATTCTAGGTGCACACCTTCATATGGTGAATAATAAGTGTACATACAGTGAAACTTCTCCAAACCGGCCCCCCTGGAAACCGGTTCTCCCTGAACATCGGCCAAATTTTTTAGTCCCGGCAAAATTCTTAACATTTTTTTACACATAAACTCTCATAAAACCGGCCACCCCTGAAAACCGGACACCGGCCACTTTTCCAAGAACAAAAGTTATATTAAGAAACATAGGAAATTTCCCCTCATCATACCGGCCACTTTTTGATTGCAAGAAATTAATTGTCATTGGCCGGAGGGGTAAAAAGGACCGGCCGGAGGTGTGAAAAATAGCCTACCCACTAGAAGTCAGAGGTGTGAAAAACTGAATATGGCTTCATAGTGTTTTCTATTGTTTAACCGTCTTGAAGGGGTATAATGATCCTGCCAGACCACGTAAATGGACGGTCTAAGTTGTGTACATAATTATGATTAACAAAAATTAAACTTGAATTAATAAAATATCAAGCAACTAATAAATTTAAATCACAGAATGACCCAAACGGAAAAGATTTTTAACAAACTACTATCAAACCATCAACAAACTACCAACAAACTATACTTTTGTAGTTTGTTAAAGTAGTTTGATAGTATAGCATTTAATGAACCACTAACAAACCACTTTTTCTAAAAATAGCTGCAGTGGTTTGTTAGTCTTTCATTTCTGGTGATTGTACATGTGATTTCTTTATAGTTTGTTAGACTTGGTATCTTGCAACAGTGTTTTATTAGTATAGCATTTGCATCTAACCACATGGGAAATTACTTTACAGATGTGTTTAGGGTTGAATTATCTAGAATTGTTGAAGTTTCCAAGAACAGCTTAATCTGTACATCCGGTGTTAGCCTATTTGCGCCAATTTTCAAACCACCAAGCAGGTCAGAAACAAAGGAACTGGTGAAGGGACATTCAAATTGTTATAGTATCATTCTATATGATCCCTGACTGGAAAAAGCAGCAATTAACATTATTAAAAGATGGATCTGGATACAGAAGAGGTATTTAATGCATGTCATGAAGTAATTAACCTTCTGTGAATGTGGATGCATATGCTTTTTACTAGCTTTGGGTTTTTATTCATTTTCAGATTGATCTATAATTCCTATCCTAGTTTAGATCAGTTATGCATTGGATTATGGGAAGTATACTTGAAAATAAGACAATAAAGATGTCTTTCAAAGTTGCAATGAGGTCAGAAACAAGGAAAAATTGCAGCTTTTTCCATGCCAGAGGAAGCAGGGAAATATTTAAATGTCGATCATCAGCTTGAAGAACATTTTTTGGTAAAAAATACTATGAAGATGTACACAACATGAAGGAGAATATGTGATAAGTACATGCATGGACATTAACTTGGAATTGCATCTCCTAAACAAAAGGAAACATGTTGGATGTTGCACTTGCATTGGTTAAACTTGTGAATCCTGGAATTTAAATACCCTGAAACAAGACTTGTTGAATATTTCAAAATGTGATTGTTTTAGGTGTTTTCAATGAAGACTTGTGAATTTGTAAAGGAAAATTCAAATCTACAGTGTTTTGGTGATGGATTTGTTCCCAGTGATTTGTTAGTAGTTTGTTAGAGTGGTTTGATAGTAGTTTGTTAGAGTGGTTTGATAGTAGTTTGTTAGAATGGTTTGATAGTAGTTTGTTAGAGTGGTTTGATAGTAGTTTGTTAGAGTGGTTTGATAGTAGTTTGTTAAGAGTGGTTTGATAGTAGTTTGTTAGAGTATAGTTTGTTAGCTCATTTGCATGTGATTTGCTATACTATTAAACTACTTTCAAACCATAGTGGTTTGTTAGTAGTTTGTTATAGTAGTTTGTTTGCCCTTTTTTTCCGTATGGGGAATCAACAAATTACCGCACGGCATATTGCATCATCTTTTTAAATACATATAAGGGGCCTTAAAATTTGTTACAGATACATAATGCTAAGAAAAAAAATATTAAACTAGTAAAATATTTACCAAAATATACATTTTTTTTAATTAAAATAACAGAAATATTGCTCAGAAATGTTTTAATTATTTACCTAAGTTTCACTGAGGTACAATTTTTTTTAATGACGTAAGCGATACATGGATGCATGTGCAGTATACTGTATACAGTTAAGGTAAAGGGTCCTGGTTTATTTCTTCGCATATGATTAATAAAGTAACTTTGCATGGTTTTTTTCTCTTTTATTTTTTAACTTCTTTCTATAACCAGAAGTCTCTGTCGAGACTGTAGCTCTACTGGTTTATACTTAAACAAAGGAAGAGAAAAGTAGCAATTGGGACTTGAAACTTTAAAACAGCAATAAATAGAAAAATGATCCTTGCCACTCATCAAAATAAAAACCGATGCACAGAATTATGTATCTTAGTATAGTCTACTTGTGTGCCAAATTATATTGTTATCGGACCAAAACTGTACGAGAAGCATTTTAAAAGAATTTCTCAGAAACTTCTATTTTAGTTACCATGGCAACACCGTTCATTGAAATCAAAAATCGATGCAGAGAATTATGTATCTTAGAGTAATCAACTTGTGTGCCAAGTTATATTGAAATCAAATTAAAACTGTAGGAGGAGTAGCATTTCGAAAGAATTTCACAGAAATTTCTATTTTTAGTAGCCAAGGCAACATCGTTCATCGAAATCCCAAACCAATGCATAGAATTATGTATCTTAGTGTAGTCGACTTGTGTGCCAAGTTATATTGAAATTGGATCAAAACTGTAGGAGGAGTAGCATTTCGAAAGGAATTTCACAAAAATTTCTATTTTAGTAACCACGGCAACACTGTTCATGGAAATCAAAAACCAATCCAAGGAATTATGTACCTTAGTGTAGTCTACTTGTGTGCAAAGTTATATTGAAATTGGATCAAAACTGTAGGAGGAGTAGCATTTCAAAAGGAATTTCACAGAAATTTCTATTTTTAGTAACCACAGCAACACCATTCATCAAAATCAAAAACTGATGCACAGAATTATGTATCTTAATATAGTCTACTTGTGTGCCAAGTTACATTGAAATCGGATCAAAACTGTAGGAGGAGTAGCATTCTGAAAGATTTTCACAGAAATTTCTATTTTTAGTAACCACAGCAACACCATTCATTGAAATCAAAAACCAATGCACAGAATTATGTATCTTAGTGTAGTCTACTTGTGTGCCAAGTAATATTGAAATCAGACCAAAACTGAAGGAGGAGTAGCATTTTGAAGGAATTTCACAGAAATTTCTATTTTTAGTAACCACATCAACACCGTTCATCGAAATCAAAAACCGATGCACAGAATTATGTATCTTAAATTAGTAAAGTCTACTTGTGTGCCAAGTTATATTGAAATCGGACCCTGGAAACCGGTTCTCCCTGAACATCGGCCAAATTTTTTAGTCCCGGCAAAATTCTTAACATTTTTTTACACATAAACTCTCATAAAACCGGCCACCCCTGAAAACCGGACACCGGCCACTTTTCCAAGAACAAAAGTTAAGAAACATAGGAAATTTCCCCTCATCATACCGGCCACTTTTTGATTGCAAGAAATTAATTGTCATTGGCCGGAGGGGTAAAAAGGACCGGCCGGAGGTGTGAAAAATAGCCTACCCACTAGAAGTCAGAGGTGTGAAAAACTGAATATGGCTTCATAGTGTTTTCTATTGTTTAACCGTCTTGAAGGGGTATAATGATCCTGCCAGACCACGTAAATGGACGGTCTAAGTTGTGTACATAATTATGATTAACAAAAATTAAACTTGAATTAATAAAATATCAAGCAACTAATAAATTTAAATCACAGAATGAATCAACAAATTACCGCACGGCATATTGCATCATCTTTTTAAATACATATAAGGGGCCTTAAAATTTGTTACAGATACATAATGCTAAGAAAAAAAATATTAAACTAGTAAAATATTTACCAAAATATACATTTTTTTTTATTAAAATAACAGAAATATTGCTCAGAAATGTTTTAATTATTTACCTAAGTTTCACTGAGGTACAATTTTTTTTAATGACGTAAGCGATACATGGATGCATGCAGTATACTGTATACAGTTAAGGTAAAGGGTCCTGGTTTATTTCTTCGCATATGATTAATAAAGTAACTTTGCATGGTTTTTTTCTCTTTTATTTTTTAACTTCTTTCTATAACCAGAAGTCTCTGTCGAGACTGTAGCTCTACTGGTTTATACTTAAACAAAGGAAGAGAAAAGTAGCAATTGGGACTTGAAACTTTAAAACAGCAATAAATAGAAAAATGATCCTTGCCACTCATCAAAATAAAAACCGATGCACAGAATTATGTATCTTAGTATAGTCTACTTGTGTGCCAAATTATATTGTTATCGGACCAAAACTGTACGAGAAGCATTTTAAAAGAATTTCTCAGAAACTTCTATTTTAGTTACCATGGCAACACCGTTCATTGAAATCAAAAATCGATGCAGAGAATTATGTATCTTAGAGTAATCAACTTGTGTGCCAAGTTATATTGAAATCAAATTAAAACTGTAGGAGGAGTAGCATTTCGAAAGAATTTCACAGAAATTTCTATTTTTAGTAGCCAAGGCAACATCGTTCATCGAAATCCCAAACCAATGCATAGAATTATGTATCTTAGTGTAGTCGACTTGTGTGCCAAGTTATATTGAAATTGGATCAAAACTGTAGGAGGAGTAGCATTTCGAAAGGAATTTCACAAAAATTTCTATTTTAGTAACCACGGCAACACCGTTCATCGAAATCAAAAACCAATCCAAGGAATTATGTACCTTAGTGTAGTCTACTTGTGTGCAAAGTTATATTGAAATTGGATCAAAACTGTAGGAGGAGTAGCATTTCAAAAGGAATTTCACAGAAATTTCTATTTTTAGTAACCACAGCAACACCATTCATCAAAATCAAAAACTGATGCACAGAATTATGTATCTTAATATAGTCTACTTGTGTGCCAAGTTACATTGAAATCGGATCAAAACTGTAGGAGGAGTAGCATTTTGAAAGATTTTCACAGAAATTTCTATTTTTAGTAACCACAGCAACACCATTCATTGAAATCAAAAACCAATGCACAGAATTATGTATCTTAGTGTAGTCTACTTGTGTGCCAAGTAATATTGAAATCAGACCAAAACTGAAGGAGGAGTAGCATTTTGAAGGAATTTCACAGAAATTTCTATTTTTAGTAACCACATCAACACCGTTCATCGAAATCAAAAACCGATGCACAGAATTATGTATCTTAGTAAAGTCTACTTGTGTGCCAAGTTATATTGAAATCGGACCCTGGAAACCGGTTCTCCCTGAACATCGGCCAAATTTTTTAGTCCCGGCAAAATTCTTAACATTTTTTTACACATAAACTCTCATAAAACCGGCCACCCCTGAAAACCGAACACCGGCCACTTTTCCAAGAGTAAAAGTTAAGAAACATAGGAAATTTCCCCTCATCATACCGGCCACTTTTTGATTGCAAGAAATTAATTGTCATTGGCCGGAGGGGTAAAAAGTAAGGTGTGAAAAATAGCCTACCCACCAGAAGTCAGAGGTGTGAAAAATTGAATATGGCTTCATAGGGTTTTCTATTGTTTAACCGTCTTGAAGGGGTAATCATCTTGCCAGTCTTCGTAAATGGCCGGTCTAAGTTGTGTACATAATTATGATTAACAAAAATTAAACTTGAATTAATAAAATATCAAGCAACTAATAAATTTAAATCACAGAATGAATCAACAAATTACCGCACGGCATATTGCATCATCTTTTTAAATACATATAAGGGGCCTTTAAATTTGTTACAGATACATAATGCTAAGAAAAAAAATATTAAACTAGTAAAATATTTACCAAAATATACATTTTTTTTTATTAAAATAACAGAAATATTGCTCAGAAATGTTTTAATTATTTACCTAAGTTTCACTGAGGTACAATTTTTTTTAATGACGTAAGCGATACATGGATGCATGCAGTATACTGTATACAGTTAAGGTAAAGGGTCCTGGTTTATTTCTTCGCATATGATTAATAAAGTAACTTTGCATGGTTTTTTTCTCTTTTATTTTTTAACTTCTTTCTATAACCAGAAGTCTCTGTCGAGACTGTAGCTCTACTGGTTTATACTTAAACAAAGGAAGAGAAAAGTAGCAATTGGGACTTGAAACTTTAAAACAGCAATAAATAGAAAAATGATCCTTGCCACTCATCAAAATAAAAACCGATGCACAGAATTATGTATCTTAGTATAGTCTACTTGTGTGCCAAATTATATTGTTATCGGACCAAAACTGTACGAGAAGCATTTTAAAAGAATTTCTCAGAAACTTCTATTTTAGTTACCATGGCAACACCGTTCATTGAAATCAAAAATCGATGCAGAGAATTATGTATCTTAGAGTAATCAACTTGTGTGCCAAGTTATATTGAAATCAAATTAAAACTGTAGGAGGAGTAGCATTTCGAAAGAATTTCACAGAAATTTCTATTTTTAGTAGCCAAGGCAACATCGTTCATCGAAATCCCAAACCAATGCATAGAATTATGTATCTTAGTGTAGTCGACTTGTGTGCCAAGTTATATTGAAATTGGATCAAAACTGTAGGAGGAGTAGCATTTCGAAAGGAATTTCACAAAAATTTCTATTTTAGTAACCACGGCAACACCGTTCATCGAAATCAAAAACCAATCCAAGGAATTATGTACCTTAGTGTAGTCTACTTGTGTGCAAAGTTATATTGAAATTGGATCAAAACTGTAGGAGGAGTAGCATTTCAAAAGGAATTTCACAGAAATTTCTATTTTTAGTAACCACAGCAACACCATTCATCAAAATCAAAAACTGATGCACAGAATTATGTATCTTAATATAGTCTACTTGTGTGCCAAGTTACATTGAAATCGGATCAAAACTGTAGGAGGAGTAGCATTTTGAAAGATTTTCACAGAAATTTCTATTTTTAGTAACCACAGCAACACCATTCATTGAAATCAAAAACCAATGCACAGAATTATGTATCTTAGTGTAGTCTACTTGTGTGCCAAGTAATATTGAAATCAGACCAAAACTGAAGGAGGAGTAGCATTTTGAAGGAATTTCACAGAAATTTCTATTTTTAGTAACCACATCAACACCGTTCATCGAAATCAAAAACCGATGCACAGAATTATGTATCTTAGTAAAGTCTACTTGTGTGCCAAGTTATATTGAAATCGGACCAAAACAGGGATGGGGTAATTGAATAAAGTAATTGTAATTGAGTGTAATTAATTACATTTTTCAAAGTAATTGGAAGTAATTTGTATTTGAGCGAGTCTTCAATTACAAGTAATTGAATGTATTTAAATACATTTCAAAAAAGGTCATGTATTTTCAATTACATTTCAATTACTTTTTTTTCAAAATGAAAATTTATGTTTACAAAGGTGTCTTATACTAATACATCATTTTATACTGGTAGGTTTATATTGCTTAAATATTCCTATGTTTTTTTTAAATCTCAGTTCTCCTTATTCCAACTTGCAAATAACAATGATTGTTTAGATAGTTAGACTCACTACTTCCCTTTCTAGATTTACCTGTATTCTATTCATTTTAAGATAGAAAATAATGAATGGAATTGTGATGGATATTATTTATTTCCTTCAAAAATATGGATTTGAGAAAGTAACAAAAAAAAATCTTGCCATACACCATTACTGGTGTAGCATGGGCTTGTGTTTGTACAATAATTAATTGTCTCACAATGTTTAATTTGTTTATACAGTGTCACACTCTTTATAAGGTAAAGGTCTAATTTTGACCAGGTGTGAAACCCTATCATACCCAAGAACAAAAACACTGAATGAAAGTTCTAATTCGATGGCTATAGAAAAAATCTTATTTTAAAAAAAAATCTTTACTTTTTTTCATAAAAATAAAACTTGAAGTAATTGAAATGTATTTAAAGCTATATATTCCGTATTAGTGTTTTAATTTAAAAGTAATAAATATATGTGGTGTCTCATCAAATTATATAAGTTATATACTTTCTGTAAATAAGACAATTCTACTCCATCACTTTTAAAAGTTATGAAATATTATTTGTAAAAATTATTTTTCTCTCCGTGTCGGATAAAAAACGCCTCTTATTGAAATATTCATGATCACGTTGTCTCGCGTGTTTACAGCAAACAATTGTCCAATCTCGTGAATGAACCGTAAAGCATGATGGTCTACTACATTTTTACTACAAACACTTGAGTTAGGGATTGTCAATATTGAGAGCACCTCAGAGTTGGTTGCTTTTTGTACCGAGGAATAATCACGTGCAATTGTCTTTTCAAAGGACATTTTCGGTTGGGTGAACTTCTACAGATGTCAGCGACTATGGATAAAGAAGTGTGGAAACCATGTTGTGCCAAAATGAAATAACTAATTAATACAAACAAATGATATAATTTGATCCATACAAAATGGTTATTAGATACATTCGGTTCTGCATTTCTTAATGGTTCAAAACAACAAAAAGTATTCCACAGACTATCATGTATGAATCTGCACAATATACCGAATGCCAAAACCAGAATACTACTAAATAATATTATTATATTCTTTACATATGAACCACAGTATTTCTGACCCCTTATAAAAATATAAAAAATCATGCAAGTAGGTTATCAGCTTTAGCTCGGGCTAATTCGAAAGTGAAATTTGGAGTTTGGCAGTAAATTGTAGTGAATAAAATTTAGTATTGAAAGATATTGGAACCTATTTTACTTGTCAGATTTCTTCGAGCTAGTTGATTTTTATTCTAACTGTTGTATCCCCCACCCACTTTAAAAAAAACGATGCTGCCTACCTAATTAATTTTTCTTAATGATGTTCATCGAAATGCTTAGTTGTGCCCTCAAACTGGAATACTGTAGTTTTAGAGGCCTGGAATTCCTTGACCAATTTTATTTTATTAGCCCAACTATATTTCTAAAAATGCAAGATGTATGGTATGCAAGTTTCATCTATATATATTAGTTCATATTAAAAAACCAAAAGGAATTATTGGCGATATCTCATTCAGAGTGTAAACATAGCAGTTTAAATTACTTTCCATACCTTGTACTTGACATATTTTTTTTTCGCATAATGCGCTCCATACTGAAGATCTGTAAATGTTCACCCAACCGAAAATGTCCACTAGCAGTACAGCACGGGGAAATTCTAAACAAACGGACCTGTACAATGGAGTGGGGGAAACTTTAATTTTCATCATTGTTAATCATTTGTATGCAAATATGAGCATGGGATTAGTAGATAATATTGTACATAATGCATCAAGTCTTTCTGAGCGCGAGTTAATAAAAAACTAGCCTTTTTGAAAAACACATGTAGTATTTTATGTAGTAACCCATAAATGCATTAAATGCAACTCATTGAGCTGATTGGTCTATTTGTGTCCCTCACTGATCAGACATCACAAAAAGTATTTCCCTCGACCTGATGATTCTTGCGATGCTTTTCCCGTGCACATGCGCAGATCCAGGATAAACGTCAGTCCTGTATAAATATGCATGAGAATATTGTGTTCTTTTCCTGACCAGTACTTTGTTAATACTGAATAAAATTTCGTCAAATTTGCAAGAATGCTTCATTTTTGGTAGTTTATCATACTCCAGAAAATTTTGTTCGGTTTCAGCTGTGCAAACATACTGTTTAATACGGCATACATATCTTTAATTACATTTGTCAAAGTAATTGAAAGTAATTAATTACATTTGAAAAAATCAATGTAATTGTAATTGCAAGTAATTGACAAAATTATCAATGTATTTGAAAGTAATTAATTACATTTCAAAGTAATTGACCCCAAGCCTGGACCAAAACTGTAGCATTTTGAAAAATTGTTTACAGACAGACAGACAGACGGACAGACAGACAGACGGACGGACGACGGACGCATTACTATCGCATAAGCTCTTCTGGTCTCTGACCAGTAGAGCTAAAAACCAACATGTATGACGAATTTATCCTCAATAACATTAATTTATTTTTTAGACCTTAAGAATACATTACGTGTCTGCCAATAATTAATAACATGTTGACAGATAATTATAACAGACACCAATTATATATTTTTCCTAGCATATGTCACATATTAGTTCTGCAATTTTTTAGTATGTTAGATTCTCAGGAAACCGGCCACCCCTCTAGTCCGGCCATTTTATTCAGTCCGGCAGCTGGCCGGTTTAGAGAAGTTTTACTGTATTTTCAGATTAATCCTTGCAATAGTTTCCGAGAAACGGTCCAGACAAAACCACGAAATAACAAGAGGCCCATGGGCCACATCGCTCACCTGAGAACCTTTGGTCGGCCATTGTGGCCCCGCCCTACCCCTTGGGGGTCATGATATGAATTCCTTTAAAAAAGATGAACCTCTATCCAAAGGTCACCTCTCTATAAAGGTCACTTTTGATGGATCCCGTAGGTGACTGCTTTATTTAATAATACAGGTTTGACTGTATTTCTATGTAAAACTTTGGTCGGCCATTGTGGCCCCGCCCTACCCCCAGGGGTCATGATTTGAACAAGCTTATATCTAAACAACCTAAGCATGCTTCCATATAAATATGATCAATTATGGCTTGGCTATTCTTGAGAAGAAGATTTTTAAAGAATTTTCCTATATATTTCTTTGTAAAACTTGGATCGGACATTTTGGCCCCGCCCTACCCCCGGGGGTCATGATTCCAACATACTTGAATCTTCACTACCTGAGGATGTTTCCATATAAATATGATGAATTATGGCTTTGTCATTCTTGAGAAGAAGATTTTTAAAGAATTTTTCTATATATTTCTATGTAAAATTTTGGTCGGCCATTTTGGCCCCGCCCTACCTCCGGGGGTCATGATTTGAACAAACTTGAATCTACACTACCTGAGGATGTTTCCCCATAAGTTTCATCTTTCCTGGCACAGTGGTTCTTAAGAAGAAGATTTTTAAAGCATACCACCAAATTTTCATTTATTCCCAATTATCTCCCCTTGAATGAGGGCGTAGCCCCTCAAATGATTAAACTTGAATCCCCTTCACCCAAGGATGCTTTGTGGCAAGTTTGGTTGAAATTGGCCCAGGGGTTCTTGAGAAGAAGTCGAAAATGTGAAAAGTTTACAGACAGACAGACGGACAGACGGACAGACAGACAGACGGATGCCGGACAAAATGTGATCAGAAAAGCTCACTTGAGCCTTTGGCTCAGGTGAGCTAAAAATGAAACAAGAGGCCCACGGGCCTTATAGGTCACCTGAGTATCATGTAACAACTTTCCAGCGATTGTATTTGGTTCGTGTTTTAAGCCAAAAGCCATGAAATTCACAAATTTTGAAAGAGGCACCATTGCTTATCAAAGGGCAGATTTCAAAGCATTAATTTATTTTTAGTCAAAGTACCCCCCTGGTACCCCTGACCCAGCAGCCTTGAAATTATCTATTTTGAAAGAGGCCCCTTTCTTCATTATAAAGCCAGCATTAGTTTTTAGCCGGGCTTATTTCTCAAAGAGCAATTACTGGCTTATGTGATCCTGTTCAAGGCAGGATGTTGACCCCATAGTCGCCATTTTAAAGTTACGTGCATAAATATAGTTCTTACTCTCAACTGCTTTTGAGATAATACAAACGCTAAATAAAGCAACAAAAATAAAACGAAGTTTTATCTATATAAAATAAACATTAGTAGTAATGACTTTGAAAACTTCATAAGTCAAAGAACATAGTTCATTAGCGTAAGGATTTTTGATAATCAGTGTTACCGTAGTTCTCTACACATACGAGGTAAAGGAGGAGAGGGAAACAGACTGGTCTGTTTGTTTACATTCAGCTGCGGTACCAGATTAATTCTGATTCTGACAAAATCGGACCGTGGTATTAGGATTGCAAAACTTACTGTCAGTGTCTTATCATTTATATTGATAGTTTTAAAATATTTTTTTCATCAGAATATAAAAGTGATTCATGTAAGAAATCCATTCTACTCTGTAAATGAGCCCGGCTCTCTGTACTTCTGAGTACTTTGATTATGTTTAGGTTTAGTTATGAACATGAGAATAAAAATGTTCCGAAGGAGAAGGAAATAAAATATTTTTTTTTTTGATAAATCAATTATTAACATTTCTACATTCTTTTTTATGCTTTCCTAATAGGCTCCTTACCACTGGACACATAATGCTTACAAATAGGAAAGTAGAACATTTAATTGCTTATTTCATCATCTGCCAGTTTGGGCCAGTTATATAAATTTTGTGATGTTGATCAAAGTATATTTTAAAAAATCAATTCTTTAAAAGTCTTTCAATATATCTTCATTTTTTAATATGTGTTAGGTGAATGTGTAGACATTGTTCTAAAATTTACTTGATGCCTAAAATTATAATTCCTATCATAAAACAGACAGGGAGTATTGGGAAGTAGAGTCAACATTTTTTCAATTAAGTGTAAAATAATTTTTCTGGCTGATACAAATGATATTACATGCCTGTATATATTTGTATATTCTTGCCTTTTAGTAGTTGATTTTTTTTTTAATTTCTTCAGGTTATTATTTCTTCCTCAAATGGACTTCACTTCTCCCATAGTTTTATTCATTATATCTGATGCATAAGCAACCCTTTTCTGAAGAATGATGCTTAGACTGTAAGCTATAACAGAGACTTAAACAATGTCCCTGGCAATATGCAATAGCTACCACGGGCAGTTTAAAACTGGGGGAGGAAAATAATTTACAGTCAGATACTTTTGAAACGAATACATAATTATCTCACCAGCATGTCATTGTGTAACAAAGTCGTCAGCATTTTATTTGTCCTTTGAACGGGGGAAACGTTTTGAATGGTACTCTTATCGATGAATTTTACACTAAACCAAGCTATCTAGATCTAGCTTTATTTACCCGCTGTTTCAGAAAACCGGAAGTGCGAGTTCGTAAATTTGATATCTCGATCCCGACTCAAATTTGACATCGGAAAGAAAATTTTTTTTATTTTTTTCTCTAAAATTCAAAATCTTGAGCGGAGGGTATAATATAGAATAAATCCTGGCCTTCAATATGTAATTAGATCATTAGCATATTAACCAGGAGCAAAGGATAAGATGTTCAAAGAATTCATGCATTTCACTATATAATCATTAGAGCCCCACCCTAAAACAAGAACCCCTGACCCTGGGGCCATAAAATTCACAATTTTGGTAGAGGCACTCTTGCTCATCATAACTATGTACTTAGTTAGTTTATTTAATACCCAGGAGCAGAGAAGAAGATTTTCAAAGATTTCATGTATTTTCACTATATAACCAATAGAGCCCCGCCCTAACACCAGAACACCTGACCCTGGGTTCATAAAATTCACAATTTTGGTAGAGGCACTCTTGCTCATCATAACTATGTACTTAGTTGGTTTATTTAATACCCAGGAGCAGAGAAGAAGATTTTCAAAGAAATAATGCATTTTCACTACCTACTTATTTAGCCCCACCCTAGCACTAGAACCCCTGACCCCAGGGCCATGAATTTCACAATTTTGGTAGAGGACTCATTGCTGATTACAATCATCCACACAGTTTGACTGCTTGATGTCCAGGAGTAAAGAAGAAGATTTTTGAAGATTGCATTAATTTTAGTGGTTTTGGCCCCACCCCTCAGGCCCCAGGGGGGGTAGGGATCATGAAATTCACAATTTTTGTTCCCCTTCACCCATAGATGCTTTGCAAGCCAAATTTGGTTGAAATTGGTTCAGTGGTTGCAGAGAAGAAGCTGAAAATGTTCAAATGTTAACGCACGACGCACGACGCACGACGAACGACGACAGACGAAAACGGATAGCAATAGGTCACCTGAGTTTACTCAGGTGACCTAAAAACACTGCAATATTGCATGTAGTTGAGTGATATATAGAAAATTTTCACCCCAAGAAAACTATTGTCAATTAACCAACGCACAGCCGAGGTTGACAATGGTTTTCGAGGGGTGAAAATTTTCAATGTTACACTCAACTACATGCAATAATTATTTATCATATTATACTGAATGTTTTATACAAATACATATTAGTGAACCGTGTGTGCATAAATTCCACACAGTCGTTATTTTTTGGAATACCACCCGTCGTCAAGCAATGTTGACTGTTGCTACGCAAGAGGGCATGGCTAAATCATTATTCATCGGTTAGTAGTGTTTTTTATCAAATGTTTCTCGACGAATCAGATTCAAGTAATTTACATGAAAGTATGATATTTATATATATCATACATTTGATATGTACCAGCGGTACAGGAAATGTCCCATATTTTCTACCCCCATCACGGTGTCCCGGCGGTACAACAAAATTCATGGGAAATGAAAATGTGTACCGTACGTATTTTGAAATGTTTACCGGAAACCGCCATTTTTCTTTCATTCCCGCTGTTGCAACACCTGAAATCTTGAAGTATGTGTGACTATATAACTGCCCTTGATTAATGTAAACAAAACAGTATGAACAATGGTGTGAAATATTCCCGTGATAATTACATCGTAATTAGAAGATATCAAAGTGTTTTGTTTGGCTGATTGCTTTTTTAATAGGACAGGTTTATCAAGGATTCTTTATAACTGTAATTTATTATAAGTTAAGACATTTCAAAGAAAACACCATTTATTCACAAGAATCGTTGACACATTGTGACAGCAAAACGAAAATTCGTCCATTATTTGATCAGGCATACATGTTGTCTATTTAAATACAGATTAAGAGATCTGAAATGATTTTTAGTATAATTTTAATAATGCAGCTGAATGGAAACGATCAGAATCATACAAAAAAGTGTTTAACACTGTACCTTTTACTAAGTTCGTCATTTAGCATAGTTTTATGCTGAAATTCAAAATTCTTCAAGAGTTTCTTGAAATGAAAAATAATTAAATCATAATACATGTTATGCAGTGGTGCACCTGAACATTGGTTTGAAATTTATTATCAAAAAATAAACACCTTACATTGTTTTTTGGTCGATATTTTGTGCCGTTTTTTGGTTAGCAATGTACTAGGGCTGTCACGGGTACCCGAAATGACCCAGAACCGCGGAACAATTCATTCGGTTCGGGTACGGTTCTGTTTTTCTGGAATTCGGTTCAGTTCCGATTTGTATAGTGGTGTATAAGGTTTTACTATATAGATGGCGTCAAAAACGAGAGATTTCTTAATACATTGCAATTATAAGGTGATTTAAATAATATGGTACAATTTTTGTCTAGTCAGGAAGCTACTTTAAACTAGTTAAAATGTTGCTATTTCGAAGATTAAATAGAGGATATTCAATGTTTTGTAGTTGAATATGGAATTTATTTCACGAGTGGGACAGGATTTTTGATATTTTCACGAGTGCGAAGCACGAGTGAAAATCTAAAAAAATCCTGTCTCACGAGTGAAATAAATTCCATATTTAACTACAAAACATTGAATTTTCTGTTTATTACATTTTTTTTTAAAAATTCTTTGATTTTTCCTTTCTCTCTCTATTTTTGTAATACAGTCATAGACTCGTGACGTCATTGCTATGTGAGATGAAAACACTGTAAACATGGATTTAGCAACATATGTTTGGTAATTTTAACAGTTTTATTGGTTGTCAGAATGGTTTATTTAATTCCATCTATCTTATATTAGGTCACGGGAGATTTTCTTTACAGCAATCTTCGTTATGGGAAGGGAAATCGAGAGTTTTCTCGCACTTCTGATATTCGTCACACTATGACAGGATATCATTTTGATATCCTTTCACAGTGTGACAGGATATCATTTTTATTCAATGAATAAATTACTGTATTTTACAGGTAAAAATGTAATAAATGAAAATATTCTTTTTGTTGTTGAAAATAATACAAATCATTATAGCTTTTATTCTATTAATTACCCAAACCGAAATACCCGAAACCGAACCTAAAAAAATCAGAACAGACCCGACCCGAAAAATTTTGGAACCGTGACAGCCCTACAATGTACAGTATTTTCACCCAAATTCCAGTATTTTGAGGGCTGCTGTACAGTATCTGGGTCTAGAAATTATCACATGTATGATATATTACTTCATATTAAAAGGAGATAAATAGACAAACATGCGCTCATGGTTAAAAAGAGAACAAGAGGCCCATGGGCCACATCGCTCACCTGAGAAGCTTTGGCCATTCCGTTCTTTACCAGATTTACCCCTTGTAATACATATTGTGACCCCACCCTACCCCAATGATCATTATTTAAACAATTTGAATTCTACACTATCCCAGTATGCTTCCACATATGTTTCAGTTTTTCTGGCCCATTGACTCTTGAGGAGAAGATTTTCAAAGATTTTTTCGAAATGTTTCTATGTAAAACATTGATTCCTTATTGTGGCCCTGCCCAACCCCCGGGGGTCATGATTTGAACAATTTAGAATCTACACTACCCCAGGATGCTTCCACATAAAATTTCAGCTTTTCTGACCCAGTAGTTCTTGAGAAGGAGATTTTCAAAGATTTATTCTGTATATTTCTATGTAAAACTTGGATTCCCTATTGTGGCCCCGCCCAACCCCTGGGGGTCATGATTTGAACAATTTAGAATCTACACTAAAACAGCATACTTCTACATAAGTTTCAGCTTTTCTGGCTCAGTGGTTCTTGAGAAAAAGATTTTCAAAGATTTTTCCTATATATTTCTATGTAAAAATTTGATTCCTGAATGTGGCCCTGCCCAACCCCTGGGGGTCATGATTTGCACAATTTAAAATATACACTATCCTAGAATGCTTCCACATAAGTTTCAGCTTTTCTGGCCCAGTGGTTCTTGAGAAAAAGATTTTCAAAGATTTTTCCTTTATATTTCTTTGTAAAACTTTGATTTATTCAATTTATATTTCTTTAAGTAAGTGGTTCTTAACTTTATATTTTTTTGTAAAACTTTGATTCCCAATTGTGGCCCCGCCCAAGCCCCGTGGGTCATGATTTGAACAATTTAGAATCTACTCTACCCCAGGATGATTCCACGTCATTTTCAGCTTTTCTGGCCCAGTGGTTCTTGAGAAAAAGATTTTCAAAGATTTTTCCTATATATTTCTAAGTAAAACTTTGATTCCCCATTTTGGCCCCGCCATACCCTGGGGGTCATGATTTGAACAATTTAGAATCTACACTACCCCAGGATGCTTCCACGTCATTTTCAGCTTTTCTGGCCCAGTGGTTCTTAAGAAAAAGATTTTCAAAGATTTTTCCTATATATTTCTATGTAAAACTTTGATTCCCCATTGTGGCACCGCCCTACCCCTGGGGGTCATGATTTGCACAATTTAGAATTTACACTACCCCAGGGTGCTTCCACTTCATTTTCAGCTTTTCTGGCCCAGTGGTTCTTGAGTAGAAGATTTTCAAAGATTTTTCCAATATATTTCTATGTAAATTTTTGAATCCCCATTATGGCCTTGCTCTACCCCTGGGGATCATGATTTGAACAATTTAGAATTTACACTACCCCAGGATGCTTCCACATAAGTTTCAGCTTTACTGGCCCAGTGGTTCTTGAGAAGAAGATTTTTTAATGACCCAACCCTATTTTTGTCTTTTCTTGATTATCTCCCCTTGCGAGGGGATATGTCCCTTGATTTTTACAATTTAAAATCCCCTTTACCCAAGGATGCTTTGTACCAAGTTTGGTCAAAATTGGCCCAGTGGTTCTTGAGAAGAAGTCGAAAATGTGAAAAGTTTACAGACGGACGGACAGACAGACAGACAGACAGATAAACAGACGGACGGACGACGGACAAAATGTGATCAGAAAAGCTCACTTGAGCCTTTGGCTCAGGTGAGCTAAAAAACTGTTCCTTTGTGTGTTCACTTTCTCTATAGTAAACAGGCCATTTTGACCACATTGTTACTTGTTGAATATCATAATTAACTACATGATTTCTATACCCAGGTAACTCTGTGAATACTAATTAAATTCCATCAGGTGACGTGTAAGGAAACATGCATTTAAAGCAAAACTATGCACCCGTTCTAATTTAGTACATGTATTTTGACATAATTATTGACAATTGTGAATAGGCATAGGGTGAATTCACCATGCATCGGATACCCTTGTACTTCAACAAGTTCTAGCGATATCGCTTATACTGACAGAAAATTATCAAAATGGAGTTTAACATATAGGTTGTGATTAAAATAACAATTTAGGGCACAATTATATGCCATTTATAGAGAAAAAATCGCCAAAAATCGAGTTTTAAGAAAAAACTAAAAATTCACCATGGATCGGACATTGTTCACCATGCATCAGACAGATGCTATGGAGACCGGAAAAATATCATACCTTTATCACAGTGCTTTAAAATCCTTGATATGGATATATTTTCATCTTTTATCTCAGAAATATTTACCCTCAACTTTAATTTGATCGACGATATTATTGCACAAATGTAGAACGATTGTCGAGACCTCACTCTGCCTTAGAAATGCTTTAAAATGCTTACAATGCCATAATTTGCGCCTTTTTTCTCATGGTTTATCATACTGTGGTTTGTAGAAATAAATTGAGTAAAATACCAGACGTCATATATCAATAACTTGTATTTAGACTCAAAATATAAAGTTTTTATTTTCTTTTTCCGCAAAAAACAGCTGTCAGCTGAGTTCTGTATGAATTTGGTAGTGCATACCTTTGCATCGAAAAGTGTCCGATGCATGGTTAATTTGTGTCCGATGTACGGTGAAAAAACAAGCTCTAATAGGAATTATACAATCATTGAAGTGAAATTTAATTATAATTCATGTGGAATTACAAATCCCTGACAAAATTCACCAAAGTCCGACTCGTTCCATGGAAGTCGAATTTAAAAGAACGATAACTCTAAAAATTGCAAAATCACGAATTTCGGGTGATTCCCCTTTGATGATGTAAAATATGACGTAACTTCAAGGCCATTTGCGTGGTATTTTCATCACAACATGATAAATACAATCGGTATCATTAAAAAAATTTAAATCTTCGTCTTTATGACAGAAACAAATAAATACACAGAACTCAAGTTGAAAGAGAGCTTATTGCCTAAAGTTGTCCTAAGCAAGGTATGATTCCGATGCATGGTGAACTCACCCTACTTCTCTTCAGAAATGTTCTTTTATGTATGGATACTTATAGGCCAAAATAAAAAATAATCTTGTTTCCTGTCATCCGACCTACCCTACATTTTACCCTCCGACCCTAAAAGTTTTTATTACATTTTCATTTTTTGGGTGACTATTTTTTTCAAAATTCTCAAGTCTACCAACAATATTTACAGAACTAATACATCACAAGTGTACAGGATACCTTTACTTTATAAATCTTCATTACCAAACTTGCTCTGTAAACTGTTAACATATCATTTTCTTGTTATTTCATGATAATCATATATGTTCTGCATTCATTGAGTTTTCAAAATAATTTTTTTTCTCGAAATAACATTTTTTCCCTACCTACCTACCCTAATTTTTTTGGACAGGGGACAGGAAACAATTCAAGAGTATATTTTCTTTTGGCCTAAAAGTACAAGTACATATTATACTGGTATAATACGTACGGTTGTCTGGGGTATACATGTAAAAATATATCTTAGTATGTATACTTGCATGGTTCTCAAGTCTTTCACTTCATGGTTTGATACATAAACGGAATATTTCTTTTTTCCACAGAAAAATCATTTCACATCAACAGTACCTTGTAATTTGAAAAATACTACACAATCCAAGAATGAACAGGACAAAAAACTTAAAATCCAGCAATTTGAATTGATCATGTACATCATTTTATATCGCATGTATACGGTGCCATATATACAAATGGTAAATTCCACAAAATTTAATTTTCAAGGCCTTTAATTTATTATGGACTATATAAATAAATAATGCTCTTTTTTAACTGTTTAACAAGATTTGTGTTTTCTGTCCCCCTTTGTAAACCCATCAGCGATGTGTATTGCAGCTGACCGACTTGAGCGTGGGGGAGACACTAT
The DNA here is from genome assembly GCF_032062105.1 of Saccostrea cuccullata. Lineage (NCBI taxonomy): Eukaryota > Metazoa > Mollusca > Bivalvia > Ostreida > Ostreidae > Saccostrea > Saccostrea cuccullata. The sequence goes on along the minus strand of NW_026937517.1, from coordinate 3,654 downwards.
CGTGGCTATACTTCCTTTGATGTGGCGAGAATGTGACGTAGAATTTAAAGTTCTCGACAAGCAAAGCGTCAGCTCGTCACAAACAACGTAATCCTTTGCGGGTTTTGAAATCTGCTCTAAATACATGCATGTATGAAATCCAGTGTAGGCATTTCAGAATTGCAATTTTTTATTATGTTTAAGTATAGAAGTTTGTTGATAATTTAAACAGTCTTATATCAAATCATAATGTAAATAAGAGACCGAATCATTGTCGAAAACTAATGAAGAAGATTTGGTCATGCATGTACCAACTAAGTTTATTTCCCAGAGTACTTCTTTACATTGTTGTTTATCTTGAATATTTTTATTTGAGACAAATAAATTCCAAATAAAACTAAGTAAGTGTATTTTTCTAGTTATTTCAAAAACCTTAAAGTTAATGTCATACATTGCTTTGTTTAAAAGATCAATCAGGCGCGAAGCCAGCATGGAAATGAAGTGTACACAGGTCTGAGGGCCGCCCTGATGCCCCCAGTGGGTCCAGAGCGAAACCCTGGTGGGGGCCAAGGGGGCCAAGCCCCCAGAAGCTCCTGGATTTTGCGAAAATTTTCTGTCATTTTCTCGCAAAAGAAATCATGATAATATCACTTTTCTCGAGCAAACACTTCGCTAAGTTATACTGCTTCCATTGATACTTTGGGAGGAGCATGATAATTTATCAATTGGTATTGGAAAAAAGTTTCCAAGTGTATTATGATAAAACAGAGTAGCAATTTCAATATCGTTATCATTGGAGTTTAAATATTTCAAAATATAAACGAGAGTGTTTTGTCTTTTGATTACTTTCATTTAAAAAAAAAAAGCAAAAATTAAATCATGACGTCAAAGAACGTCACAGAGCAGCGAGTGTAAGCTTGGATCTGTTTGCTCTGTGAATATTTGCAAATTAATGTGAACATTTTTTGTTATTATGACCTTTAGAAATTGTTCCTTATACAAGTCTACATGTATAATGTTTTACTGAGTGGGGGTAATAAAAATTGTTGTTATACCTTTCAAAATTTGTTCCTATATATATACAAATCTATACGGAAAAAAGTCTGATGTTTTGCTGAGCAGGCATAAAAAAATCGATGTTGGACCGCTGAGTGAGATGTTAATTGGACTGCTCAGAAAGATGTTGGACCGCTTACGTCACAGAATGGGCAGAGCTTAATTTCATTTCATTCGCTGGTGTTAAAAAGTGACAGACCGGATGGTACATCATTGAATACAAGTACAAAATACATGTATGTCAAGAAAAAAAAAACATGAAAGGTATAACAAAACATTTATTGACAGAGTTCTCGGGCAAAATGCGTTTTATCGGACCCTCGAACCAAACTGTCTGCCTTCGGCCTAACGGCCTCAGGCAGACAGTTTGGTTCTTGGCTGTTCGTACAAAAAATTATTTTGTTGTGTATAGTTCGGTAAAAAATACATTTAAGCAAGAGGTGTTAGTCGACAAATAAATGTATAATGTTGACTGCTGATCGAGTGAGATGCCTGTCAATGAGATGTAAAGCAATGGGAGGAGCAATCGAAGTCAGTCAATAAATGTATAATGTTGACTGCTGATCGAGTGAGATGTTGGACCTGTCAATGAGATGTAAAGCAATGGGAGAACAGAGCAATCAATTGAGTTTTGGGTCTGATAAAATGCATGTTGTGGCCCTCGAGTCAATAAATGTAAAAAATTGTGAGCATGAATATCTCAGTGTCCATGCGCACTCACCACCGGAAGTCCTTCAGTTTTCATCAAGAGCCATATATACATGTTCAAATTTTCTTTTGCATACATGATCTCCGTAGTTTCAGCTAAAACTTAATAAATTTGACACTTGGTAGCTATATAATTTGCACATAGACACATGCAAACAAATATTTCAAAATGCATGCACCAGCCTAAATCTGTTTTGCTTTAGGACAAAAATGGCGTCAAAAATGTTCGAGTATTCACCACGAAATTATTTGCACAATAATGCCATATAGAGTGATAAATCGACGAATATAACAACTTCAATAAACTAACCTCATCCAGAAGAAATCTTCTTCTGTGCAAGATGTCTTGAAGAATGCAGTGAAAGCGCTGAGTAGATGCAATCGCAGAAGCAATGGCAGTAGTGACCGATATTGACAAAAGGCAATCTCAATCTGACCTTGTAACCCATGTCACGTGATCAATGTTACACAGTACCACTGAGGAGCGTACATATCTTGGAAGATCCTATTGTATCCTTACTGATAATAACTATAAAACTTTGACAAAAAAAAAACGTGAAGAAAGTTGTGATATGCTACTCTAACTCGAATTTGCTTTTTAAAAATCAAAACTGGGAAAGGGTAGGGGGTCTGCATTGGTACCAAGTTTCATTTTCTTTGGGGGGGGGGGCTCTCCATTTTTTCATTTTTTTCTCTTAATGTTTATTGTATTTTATCATGGCAATTTATAAATTTATAGTAATGTACATGTATTGATAGATAGTAATAAAAAAATAGAAGTTGCAACCTGCCCGCCCCCCGCGTTTTATCATGGCAATTTATAAATTTATAGCCTTTTTTTTTTTTTTTTCAGAGAGAATGAAACTCATCAAACTATGGAATGCCATATACGACAGCCAACTGCTTACTGCCAACTGCTGCCTGCTTACTGTCAACTGTCAGCTACTTACTGCCAACTGCTACACAAACTTGAATAAATTTTATTTTCATATTGATATTTATGTAAATTTTCACAAAAAGGCGCGAATCTAAGACATTTTTCCAAGAGGCTCACTGTGGGAAAAAAATCAAGCCCAAAAATTTCTTGACAAGAAAATAAAACGAAAGTCCTTTCCTAAGAGTGAAAATTTATTTCGGCTGGGGAGAGGGGGTTATTTATGCGTCTCACCTTCATGTCTATGACATTTTTTATACCAACTTAACACGAATTGGCGTTTTCAGGGGGTTTGGGGTGGAGGGTTGAAACCCCCTTTTTGTTAATTTAATTTATACATTAAATAACTTTTATTTAGTTTAGTTTGTGCATTAAATAACTTCACAAACTTCAGAGGGAGGATCTGGGTCCCTCTCTCTAGATTTAAGCATGTAAAACACATCTTATTTGTAAAAACAAATACATGTAAATATATTTTAAATGTTTGATTGGCTTTTTCTAAGTAGAGGGTCCAAGGTCAGTTTTAGTTCGTTCAGTTTATAAATACATTAATTCATGACTGTAAAAATTTTACCCCCCACCCCCCGATATATGCATGTGAAACTTTATAACACACAGAGGTATAAGTCTTTGATTTTAGGAAATCTTTAACTAAAGAGTATATTGGATAATGTATTTTTAAAACATCTCTCTCTCTGCAAAACCACAAATCTTTTCTTTTTTCACTCTCTCTTCAAAGGTTTTGTTGTTTCCGGGGGGGGGGTACTTTAAAATTAAAATCAGAAAATAGAAATAATCATCAATTTATTACCTATTTCAAATAAGAAAACAAATTTACAAAAATAAACAATGTACTTTATCAATCTCATATATTGAATATTTCGTAATATAAAACACATTGGTCATTTAATCAATTTAATTTTACTAGGGTGACCCTCTTGGAAAAATGTCCTGGATCCGCTCATTTTTTACCTTCT